>NC_087228.1:11296419-11548418 GCF_034640455.1 Diachasmimorpha longicaudata | reverse complement strand
ACTCACGTGTGATATGGTCACGAGGGTCACGAGGTCACGAGGGTCACGAGGGTCACGAGGGTCACGAGGCACTCACGTGTGATATGTCACGAGGGTCACGAGGGTCACGAGGGTCACGAGGGTCACGAGGGTCACGAGGGTCACGAGGGTCACGAGGGTCACGAGGGTCACGAGGGTCACGAGGGTCACGAGGGTCACGAGGGTCACGAGGGTCACGAGGGTCACGAGGGTCACGAGGGTCACGAGGGTCACGAGGGTCACGAGGGTCACGAGGGTCACGAGGGTCACGAGGGTCACGAGGGTCACGAGGGTCACGAGGGTCACGAGGGTCACGAGGGTCACGAGGGTCACGAGGGTCACGAGGGTCACGAGGGTCACGAGGGTCACGAGGGTCACGAGGGTCACGAGGGTCACGAGGGTCACGAGGGTCACGAGGGTCACGAGGGTCACGAGGGTCACGAGGGTCACGAGGGTCACGAGGGTCACGAGGGTCACGAGGGTCACGAGGGTCACGAGGGTCACGAGGGTCACTCACAGGGTATGTTGATCACTGGCACCAGTTGATCACTGCGGACCGGGGTGGAAGCTTTGAGTTGGGATAGGGCAAATGCATGGAGCAGCAGCGCCTCAGTGGTCGGGGTGAAAAAAAAGACGGTAACACGATTTACATAAGATTCCATGTTAAAGTGGTTTGGTACGCGAGAATGCCGCTGAGAAGAGCCGGAGCGCCAGTGAGCACAATGGCCGCGAGGGTCACGAGAGTGGGGAGGAAGAAGTGGGAGAAGCAGCAGTTCTCAATTTGAGGAACCCCACAGGTCTGTGGAGCCCGGTTCTCAATGTGAGGAGCCCGCACAGGTCAATGAGATACATTTCTATCGGTTTACACCCGTTCTATGACACTGTTAAAAGGCTGTACCACGCTTCTCAACCTTTGTCTATTGACAAAGACATGGCCACGAATGTCTTCATATTGTTGCTAATGTTAACAAATGAAGTCTGAACGGTCACAAAGGTCTTGGGACTCGATTTAGACTCGCTGTTTATTAACAATTAGCTTCTGACACTCTACATATAATTGTGACTCTGTCTTTTAACTTCCTAATTAGCCACTCTCGCTTCTATGACCTTCTTTTGCGACTCCCTTGTACGTGGTTCTCTCTAACCACTCCCTCGTGTGCAACAATCTCTTGTACACCACCACCCTAACAAGTGCAGTACTCTTTAATTCCACTAACCCCCGAACATCACTATCTGCTGCCATTAACTATTAATGTGACCACCCTTGAGTGACGATCCTATATTGTGACGATCCTCTTATGACCACACCCTCTTGTGACGATCCTCTTATGACCACCCCCTCTTGTGACGATCCTCCTGTGACCACCCTCTTAGGCAGTGTCACTCCACCACAGGTGACACTGCCTCAAATGTGACCACCCTCTTGTGACCACCCCTCTTGAGAGACAATCTCACTCCACCACAGGTGAGACTCCCTCTCTTAGGCAGTCTCACTCCACCACAGGTGAGACTGCCTATTAGGTGACACTCCCTCTATTGTGACCACAAAACTCCTTATATAACTTTCTTCCCCCACTGAGAACCACGGGGAGGAGCTATTATAAACAATTATTACTAATTTTATTCCTACCATTTCTAAATTAACAACAAAAATTACAAACCTTTATGTTTAACACCTGCTGGACCACTACCACCCACAATATTAACCAACTATTTTTCTCAACCCTATTTTTCATTCCTATTTCACGCCTAAATATTCATCTTACGCCATTAAAAAACTATTCAAAACAATCACTAAAATCTTTATTTTTACCATTTTCAATACATTACAATATACATATATTAATTAACACATTAATATATTAACATATTATATTACATTAATATATTTATCTATAGAATTACTATTTATTAATAATAATTATATAGTTCATTATATTAACTATATTATTATTATTATTATATAATAATAATATAATAATAATATATAATTAATATTTTATTGTAACATATGAATAGTAATTGTAACATAATAGAACTAATATTTAATCAAATTAATAAAAATTTTTAAAATAACTATTAATAGCATTAACGGTTTATTAATAATATTAATACACTATTATAATTATATTCCTTAATTAATTGTAATATATTAATAGTAATTTATATAATTAATTATGTAAAATAATTATAATAGTTTATTAATACAATTAATAAACCACTAATGCTATTAACAGTTATTTTATTATGTTACAATTACTAACAATATATTACGTTAATATATTCGTATATTGATTTACAAATTATTTATATTTTTTTTCATTACATTTATACTTCATTTTTATTTTATTTCAAGTTGCATTTTAAATACTTTATTTTTTTCATCCACTTACATTATAAACAAGTTACTAGTTTTTATCTAATAAATTTCAAATTCACTAATTATATTTCCTACTTTCATCTATTTCTAAAAATATACTCAATTTTCATAATTCTAACCTTAAAATATATCATTATTTCCAATTATTTTTTTTTATTTCTATAAAGAAATTTCATTCATTTTATATCTTTCTTTTATAATAAGTACTTTCATATTATAAATAAATATCATATTAAAAAAAATAATAATAATATAAATAATAATAGTATAATAATATTAATAATAATAGTTAATATATTATAATTGCTCTAATTACATTATATAAATATAAATATAATATATATTACTATTATGATTATTAGTATTATTAATAGATAATAGTAATATATATTATATTTATATTTATATAATATCATTATAAATTTTATAATATTTATAACATTACAATTTTCCCCTTTCAGCTTTAATTTACTAACATATCAATTCATTTAGATTAAATAATATCTTTTATTTTTTTTAATTTACTAAATTATTCATTAAATCATATATCCTCAACATTATTAGCTTTAATAATTACAATTCCTCTATTGTTAACTTATTATTTAACAATTAAAGATTACAAATTAACCATTTATTTATTCTTAATAATATATCTATATATATTTTCTTATTTATTACAATATCATTAGGAGTGCCCCCACTCTTTACATTTATTATTCTAAATTTTAATATTATATTAGCGTTTAACTTTATAATATTAAATTATTTAATAATAAATTTCAATTTATTTTTCTTTTTTTACTGACAAATTTTCATATTTTTATAATATTCTATTTTAACTTCATTTTAAACTAATAATTTTCGAAATTTCACATATCATTTCAAATCACTAATTTTAAATAGTAAACAACTATTTTTTTCTTTCAAATCAATTTACAATTTATTAGTTAAGTCAAACACTTTACTCAAATTTTATATTTAATATTCAACCTTCATATATATATATATAAATATCATTATTCAATTAAAGTTAAATCTTACTAACAATCTAATACAATGGTAACGGCACATGCTTTTCTTACAATTTTTTCTTTTTATTAATTATGCCTATTACAATTTCCAGGTGTTATAGGCATAACTATAAAAAAAAATTATAAAAAAAGCATCACCAATTACCATTCTATTACACTCCCAGTAAGACTCAACTCTAATTCAATAATTATACCTATAAATAACTCAACATTAAACATTAAATTCCTAATTTATTTAAAAGGAAAACAATATCTTCTTTGCCATCTAAAATTTTTCATTTTTTATTATATTATCAATTTTAGAAATTTATACTTGAAAATTAACTTCAAATTTTCTATTACAAAAAAATTTACATTTTTTTCTATTGAAAACAAAAAATTCAAATTTATTATTAAATAATTCAATATTCAAAAATTTAACCCTAACCGGAAGTAATATAAATTAAAAGTTCAATATATGTTAATTTATAATAAACAATCATTTTACAAAAAATACCAAAAATCAGGGCAGCACTCCTCCTAATGATATTCTTATAAATAATTAAATATATATAAATATATTATTAACAAAAAACAAATGTCTAATCTCTAATTCATAAATAACAACTTCTAAATACAACAATTCTAATTATTAAACATAATAATATTCAACATATATCATTTCATAAACAATATCTTCTAATTCTAAATAACCCTCTTCAAATTCAAATCAATAATCCAAAATTTACTATTTAAATACAAATTCTAATTATTATTGCAATTTATTTTTATCAAACAATTCAAATAAAACATATTATTCAATCTCAATCAATTACTATATCAATTAATCAAAACCCAAAACCAACAACTCCTAATTTCATTAATATTATCAAATTTATAATTTATATCAAATAATAATTATTAAATAAGGAAATTTCTATTTATAAAAAATAACAACATTATTCAACTAAATCTATTTAATAAATAATATTGTATAGATTCAGCCCCCACATTACTTCTATTAATAACTATTGGAACGATAAAACTTAACAATTTTTTTTAATTAACTAAATTAAGCAACTTATTAATCAAAATAAACATATCAAATCAATTATATTGTCTTATATAAAAATCAAATAACATCACTTTCACTTAAAACATTACATTTTTCCATATTTTTACAAATAGATATAACTATTAAATATCATTTTTTTTATTCTCAATTTATTAGATTAGAAATGTTCAATTCCATTTAATTCAAAAAATGTTTTTAAATTCAACTTTAAATTAAATCAATCCTATTCATATTCAATTTTAATATTTTAATTTAGTAAATTCAAAATTTTAATCTCATATAAATTTCATTTAATTCAAAAAACAAAGTATTTTTACATTTAACTTTAAATAATATATTAATATATTAATTTAATATTCCATTTTGTATATTAATTATAAGTATTTATTTCAATTTAATATTTTATATATAAGTGAAAAATTACCAATCGCATTACCATCAGTAGAATTATCGACGCATGAAACCAGTTACCCCTAAAGCTGTAATCACTATTTACCCATCGCCGACATACCGACTGACGACTGACATTACCTTCAGTCCACTTACCGACGCTTCCAGTCGGTTACCCATAAAACTCTTATCACTATTTTACCCACATCCGAGATACCGACTCTCCAATACTATTATTACCGACAACCTACTTATCGACACGTGTCGAACCACTCACCTGCCCTCTACCCAATTACCCATCTACTTCCAAATTTTCAATATTTCCAACTTTAATAGCTAACAACCCCGCAACGCATTAAAATCAATTAAAAAACCCTATTTTTTACACGCCTTACTCAATATTCGTCTCACACCATTTAATATCCATTAAACCTATTTTTTTTATTTTTATTTCAACTATAATATATATTCTTATTTATTACAATATCATTACAAGTGCCCCATTCCTTGCATTTTTTATTCGAAATTTTAATATATTTCATTTTTCTCTTTTTTTACTGAAAAATTATCATATTTTTATAATATTCAATTTTTAATTCATTTTACACTAGAAATTTTTTAAATTTCACATATCAAACAACTATTTTTTTTCTTTCAAATCAATTTACAATTTATTAGTCAAGTCAGAAGCTTTACTCAAATCTTACATTTTATACAATTTTCAATTTGCAATTTAATCTTTAATCTTGCTTTATATATAGCTATAATTATTCAATTAGAGTTGAGTCTTACTGAAACTCTAATATAATGGTACCTGCTCATGCTTTTGTTACAATTTTTTTTTTTTTATAATTATGCCTATTATAATTGGAGGTATGATAGGTATAACTATAAAAAAAAAGTATAACAAAAACATGATCAGTTACCATTCTATTGTACTCCCAGTAAGACTCAACTCTAATTCGATAACCTATACCTATAGATAACTCAACATTAAACATTAAATTGCAAATTTATTTAAAAGGAAAACAAAATCTTCTTTCCATCTAAAATTTATCATTTTTAATTATATTATAAATTTTCTAAATTTATACTTGAAAATTAACTTCAAATTTGCTATTACAAAAAAATTTACATTTTTTTTCTATTGAAAAAAAAAACATCAAATTTATTATTAAATAATTCAATATTAGAAAATTTAACCCTAACCGGAAGTAATATAAATAAAAAGTTTAATATATGTTAATTTATAACAAAAAATCATTTTAGAAAAAATACAAAAAATCGGGGCACTCCTCCTAATCATATTGTTATAAATAATCAAATATATATAAATATATTATTAACAAAAAACAAATCTCTAATCTCTAATTCTTCAATAGCTTCAAAATACAACAATTCTAATTATTATACATAATAATATTCAACATATATCATTTAATAAACAATATATTCTCATTTTTATAATAAAATTTCATTCTAAATTATTCAAATTCTAAATAACGCTCTTCAAATTCAAATCAATAATCAAAAATTTACAATATAAATACAAATTCTAATTATTCAATCGAAATTTATTAATATATCAATAAATCAAGACCCAAAACGAACAACTCCTAATAATTATAATAATAATAATTAAACAATTATTATTAAATAAAGAAATTTCAATTTATAAAAAATAACTAAATTATTCAACTAAATCTATTTAATAAATAATATTGTATAGATTTTGCCCCCACATAACTTCTATTAATAACTATTTTATTCAATCAATAAAAGTTAATCAATTTATTTCTAAGAAAAATTAATATTCAATAAGAATTATCTCAAATTAATAAAATAAACATAGAAAATCAAGTATATTTTTTTATATAAATCAAAAAACATAACTTTCAATTATTTTTAATATAAATAATTATATCTTTTAACGTTATAAACATAACATTTTTTCATATTTTTACAAATAGATAAAACTATTAAATATCATTTTTCTAATCTAAATTTATTACATTAAAAAAATTTCAATTCAATTTCATTCAAAAAACAAAGTATTTTTTAATTCAATTTTAAATAATAACTTAATATATTAATTTTATATTTCATTTTATATATTAATTGTAAGTATTTATTTCAATTTTATATTTTATATATAAATGAAAAATTACAAATCGGATTACCATCAGTCCAATTATCGACGCGTGAAACCGGTTACCCCTAAAACTGTTATCACTCTTTACCCATCGCCGACATACCGATCGAAGACTGCGATTACCTTCAGTCCAGTTACCGACGCTTCCAGTCGGTTACCCATAAAACTCATATCACTATTTTACCCACATCCAACATACCGACCCTCCAATACTATTACCGACAACCTAGTTATCGACGTATGGAACAAATCACCTGCCCTCTACCGAATTATCCATCTACTTCTAAATTTTCAATATTTACAAGTTTAACAGCTGACAACCCCGCAACGCATTAAAATCAATTAAAATACCCTATTTTTCACACACAGTGCTGAATATTCGTCGCACACCATTTAATATCCATTAAACCTATTTTTTAAATTTTTATTTTAACTATTTTCAATATGTTACAAATTTAATAGCTGACAACCCCACAAAACATTTAAATCAATAAAAAAAAAAACCCAATTTCTCATACACATTGTTAAATATTCGTCTCACGCCATTTAATTTCAACTTAAACTATTTTTAAAAATTTTAGTTTAACAGTTTTCAATACCGATAAAACTTTGACGGCTGATAACCCTGTCACGTCAGAAGATATATATATATATAAATATAAATAAATTAATTAATAATTATATATATATATATAATTATTAATTATATATTTAATTATTAATTTTTTTAGTTTATAATAAATCAAATATATATGTATATTATAATTTAATTTAAATTATTAATTAACAATAATAACTATAATTTTTATTAATTATTAAATAATTAAAATTAAAATTTTTATACTTCAAAATTATAATAAACTTCAATTAAAAACAAAATTAATTTTAAATTTTATACATTAATTTTAAATAAATTATTTTAAAATTTAAATTTTAAAACTTAATTTTAATTTTATAATAAAATATAAATAAATTAAAAATCTAATTAATTAATCATTTAATTAATTTTTTTTTTAATAAACTAGGATTAGATACCCTACTATTTAAACAAAATATTATATTAAAAAATTAAATGATAAATCACTAAATTTAAAAAATTTGACTGTATATTCTTTTTATTAGAGGAATATATTTATTAATAGATAATAAACTAAAAAAATCACTTAAATTATGTTTATATATTGTTGTTTAAAAATTTGATTTTAAAATAAAATAATTAAAATATTCATATAAATAATAATTCAAATCATAATATAACTAATATTTAAGAATAAAAGTATTACATTCTAAAAAAAATTATTTATAAAATTTTAATTTTATAAAAAAAAGAATTTAATATTAAAATTAATTTAATTAATTAAATTAAAAATAAAATTAATATAGGTAGATATCGCCCGTCATTCTCATAATTTGAGACAAGTCGTAACAAAGTAAAATTACTGGAAAGTAATTTTACAATTAAATTTTAGTTTATAAAAATTTAATATTTACAATATTAAGTTATACTTAGTATAAATTTAATTTCATAAATAAAATTATTATTTTAAAAAATCTCATTTTTAAAAAAATTATTTTTAAAAAATTTGTTAAATAAAAAAATTAATTAATTAACTTAATAAAAACTTTTAAAACTATTCCTTAAAAAAAAAAAGAAAAATTTTTTTTTACTTTTGTATCAGTATAAATTTTAAATTATAATTTTAAATCTCGAAATAAAAAAAATTAATTTAATTATAAATAAAATTTTAATTAATTTCAAAATTTAAATAAAATTTATAAAAAAAATTTAAGGGATAAACTTTAAATTTTATTTTTAAATATATATTAACATTTTAATAATTATAAAAATAAAAATAATTAATAATTATAAAAATATAATAATTTATAATCTTTTAAAAAAAAATTTTCTTTCTATTTTATTTTATATTAAATTATTATATAAAATAATTTAGATTAATTAAATCTTTAATTAATGAATTAGGCAACAATTATACCCATCTGTTTAACAAAAACATATTTTAAAGAATATTAATTTTAAATCAAATCTGCCCAATGATTATTAATTAAATGGCTGCAGAATCAATAACTGTACAAAGGTAGCATAATAATTTGGTTTCTAATTAAAACCTTGAATGAAGCATTTCATCAGGTATAAACTTTATAAATAAAATTATTTTAAATTTTTATTTAAGTAAAAAAACTTAAATTTATAAAAAAGACGACAAGACCCTATAGAATTTTATTTATTTAAAAATTTAATTTAATCTAAAATAATATTTAAATAAATTTTATTGGGGTAATAAAAAAATTCAACTAATTTTTTTTTAAATAAATAATAATTATTGAAACAAAATCTTAAAATTTAATTAAATTAGATTAATTTAATTAATATTATTAATTATTTATTTATTTTATTGTTTGATCTCGATTAACATTACCACGTATTCGTTATGATTTATTAATATATTTTTGTTCAATTTTTATACTACCTTTAATTTTTATTTTTTTTTGTTTATATTTATTAATAAAACTTACTATAGAATTAATCATTTTTTCAAGTATAAGACAATAGAAATTTTATTTCTATATTATATTTTCCTCCTTCCTACGTCCTTTACGTCTTTTACGTCCTTTTACACTTCGTCGACTATTTACCCATCGCCGAGAAACCGACCGTCGAATACTCTTACCGACAGCCTAGATATCGACGTGTGGAAAAAGTCACCCGCGCTCTAACCAATTACCGACATGGTTAAAAATTTTCCATCTTACGAATTTAACAGCTGACAATCCCGCAAAACATTAAAATCAATTGAAAAAACGCAATTTTTCACACGCATTGCTAAATATTCGTCTCACGCCATTTAATATCCATTAAAGCTATTTTCAAAATTGTTATTTCAACCATTTTCAATATGGTGCAAATTTAACAGCTGACAGCCCCGCAAAACATTAAAATCAATATTAAAAAAACGGAATTCTTCATACGTGTTGCTAAATATTCGACTCACACCATTTAATATCCATTAAAGCTATTTTAAAAAATTTTATTTTAACAATTTTCAATACTTACCTGTTTAACTGATAACAAACCCACAAAACATCAAAATCAATATAACAAAAACACTATTTTTCACACGCGTTGCTAAATATTCGTCTCACACCATTTAATATCCATTGAAGCTATTTTTAAAATTTTTATTTTAACTATTTTCAATACGGTAAAAGTTTGACGGCTGATAACCCTGTCACGTCATTACACTTCGTCGACTATTTA
Source organism: Diachasmimorpha longicaudata (assembly GCF_034640455.1). Lineage (NCBI taxonomy): Eukaryota > Metazoa > Arthropoda > Insecta > Hymenoptera > Braconidae > Diachasmimorpha > Diachasmimorpha longicaudata. Next base: position 11,538,116 of record NC_087228.1, on the reverse strand, counting down.
CCCATCGCCGAGATACCGACCGTCTAATACTCTTACCGACAGACTAGTTATCGACGTGTGGAACAAGTCACCCGCGCTCTAACCAATTACCGACATTGGTTCAAAATTTTCCATATGTTACCAATTTAACACCTGACAACCCCGCAAAACATTAAAATCATTTTAAAAAAACTCAATTTTTCACACGCTTTGCTAAATATTCGTCTCACACGATGGAATATCCATTAAAGCTATTTTCAAAATTTTTATTTCACCCATTTTCAATACCTTCTGAATTTAACACCTGACAACCCGACAAAAAATTTTTATCAATTTTAAAAACCCTATTTTTCACACGCCTTGCTAAGTATTCCTTCATTTAAACCCTCTTGTGACATTCTTACGACTTTATTCTGACTAACTGTTGCAAAACCTAGCTTCTAACTCTCTCTTCTCAATCTCTATCCATAAAAATATCCTCACCAGTCTAACCATATTATTGCAAAGGTAAACAAATCTAGTCTGAAGGGTGACAAGTTTCGCAGGGCCACCAATTTCTTGACTGACACCATCTAGCGAAACCCTTACAACTTCATTATGACTAGGCTTTGCAAAACTTCGCTTCTAACTCTCTCTCTCTTCTCAATCTCTATTCATAAAAATATCCTAACCAGTCTAACAATATTATTGCAAAGGTAAACAAATCTAGTCTGAAGGGTGACAAGTTTCGCAGGGCCACCAATTTCTTGACTGACACCATCTAGCGAAACCCTTACAACTTCATTATGACTAGGCTTTGCAAAACTTCGCTTCTAACTCTCTCTCTCTTCTCAATCTCTATTCATAAAAATATCCTAACCAGTCTAACAATATTATTGCAAAGGTAAACAAATCTAGTCTGAAGGGTGACAAGTTTCGCAGGGCCACCAATTTCTTGACTGACACCATCTAGCGAAACCCTTACAACTTCATTATGACTAGGCTTTGCAAAACTTCGCTTCTAACTCTCTCTATTCATAAAAACATGCTCACGCCATTTAATATCAATTCAAAAAAATTACAAATTTATATTTATACCATTAACTGTACCTTACAACTTTCACAGCGATCAACCCCCGGGTTCATCACTAAAATCCCCCACAAAAAAACCCAATTCTTTATCAGCCTTGTTAAATATTTCTCAGGCTCGATGAAATAGCAATGAAAAATACATTTTCAATTTATATTTCTCCCCATAACAGATGTTAAACATTTTTACTACCTTATCACTTTTACATTTAAATGCTCCTCCCCCCGAGGTTCTCTTTACGGTTATTCATCATTTGTGAGAAATCATTTACAATGCAAATTACTAAATTCCGACTAACAAATATCCACCTGTCAAGCTAACCATCCCACTCAATTATTTTTTTACTAATTATTCATTTCATCGTGAAAAAGCTTTCTTCAAATATTCATTTCTTATAATTTACCATTCCACCCAAACTAGCCGCCGCATATACTAAACCTCCGCATTCAATTCAATGCGTCGAGGCTTGTCCAAAAAATATTTTCCACCCCTATATAATACACGATGGCTCAATTGGTCAACACGATTCGTCGGAATCAGACACCTTTTCCTCGCTGTCCAACTCCGACGGAACAAAACCCCGGGGGCTCCGACAAGGAGGCCGTCGAATTCTGGACGGCCCCCCCGTCTTCATTCCCCTCCACCCTCAATTTACGCGCTTTTTACCGCCCAATATACAGGACATATACAAAACGGGACTCCACGTCGCACTTCACCACAGTCAAGTACGACGGGTAATTCAGGATACAGGTCGCACTCCGACGGGTATCATCAATAATGCACGTCCGAGTCCGACGGATAAAGTGCGGGATCTGACGGCGGCCGCTGAATTCTACAGCAACGCCCGTCTTCATTTCCCACCGCGCCCCCCCCCCCAAAAAACACCCCTTCCTACAACCCCCAGTATATGTGACAGCTGAGTCCAACAATCCATGACAAATTACAAAAATTGATTTTTCAACAAAGTTTTTTCACCATTTTATTTTTACTGACGACACAAAAAAATTATATAAAACCCAATTAAGAGCTAATTCTCTAATTAATTCAAAAATCCCAACTCTGGCTAGCTTCACTTTATTAATTAATTAATTTTAATTTCTCACAACTGATAAACGTACCTCTTATCCACTAGAAGCTCATCATGAGCATCGTTAAACATTTGTGACAAATAATTAAAAATTTATCACAATTGCTTAACATTAAATAAAAATTCTTTAATTTTTGACTCACCGAGATATCAACTGCAAACTGCAAACTGCATACTGCAAACTGTCGCCTGCTGTTGAACGCTGTCTCAGCATTCCTCCTTTTCCACAGCTCACTTCACATTAAAAAAAAAAAAAAACAAATTACAAAAATTGATTTTTCAACAAAGCTTTTTCACCATTTTATTTTTACTGACGACACAAAAAAATTATATAAAACCCAATTAAGAGCTAATTCTCTAATTAATTCAAAAACCCCGACTCTGGCTAGCTTCACTTTATTAATTAATTAATTTTAATTTCTCACAACTGATAAACGTACCTCTTATCCACTAGAAGCTCATCATGAGCATCGTTAAACATTTGTGACAAATAATTAACAATTCCAAAAAAAAAAACTCTTTTCTATACTAATATCAGCTTTATGCTACTCATTAACCTTCTTAAAAATTTATCACAAATGATTAACTTTAAATAAAAATTCTCTAATTATTGACTCACCGGGATAACTGCAATGTGTCGCCTGCTGTCGAATGCTGTCTCAGCATTCCTCCTTTTCCACAGCTCACTTCAACAATTCACATTAAAAAAAAAAAAAAAAAAACACTGACTATCCACCACCAAAAAAACACTGCTCACTTAATATTCCACCTGATTTCTCACTAACCAATTAACCATTTAATTATGCCACAATTCAAACAACAGGCACACACTTTCTTAGGCCACTGTATTTACAACCCGACTCATTATTTTTTAAATTAAAATTCTAAACATTTTTAAACAAATTACGCCTTTTTACCGGCCCACCGACAACCACGAACGCGCACAACTACCCCCTCCCCCCCTCGATCCCTTCGCCCCACTAGTCACTCCCGTATTTCCACTCCACAATTAAACATTTTATTATTTAAAAAAATTTAACGCAATGCACACACTTTTTTACGCCAATCCATACCTCACTCATCATTTTTTTAATTAAAATTTTAAACAAATTACACCGACGCACCAACAACCACCAACGCGCACAACTGCCCCCCCCCCCCCCAACCCTTTGCCACTCAAGTCTGTAGATACGCTACGTATTTTTCATTCCTCCATTTTCCATTTTATTATTTTAAAAATGTCACTCAACAAACACACCTTTCCAGGCCAATGCATTTACACGCAATTTACCACTTTTTTTTAACCAACAATTTGTCCAATTATTTAATTTAACAGGTTACGCGTCATCACCAAGCCGCCGACAAGCACCAACACGCACGGCTGCCCCGCCTCGCCGCACCATCCCTTTGCCGCCCAAGTCTGTAGAGACACTCCTTATTTTTCATTCGTCCATTAACTGTTCAATTATTTTTCAAAATTGTCACTAAATTCACACACTTTTCTGGGCCAATGCATTCACACCCAATTTAATAGTTTTTTAATGAAAATTTCCGGCATAATTAGGCCTCATCTCACAAGCACGGACACGTACGTACGGCTGCCTCCCCTCGCCGCACCATCCCTTCGTCCCCCAGCTCTCTGGAGACGCTCCCCATTTCTCAACTGTCCATTTAGCATTTTATTATTTTAAAAAATGTCATTCAATGCACAAACTTTCCTGGGCCAATCCATTTACACCCAATGTACCACTTTTTTTATCAATATTTCACTATTTATTTAATAAATTAGGCGTCATCACCATGCCGCCAACAAACACGAACGGCTGCCCCCCCCCCTCGCCGCACCATCCATTCGTCTCCCAGCTCTGTGGAGACGCTACTCGTTTTTCAGTCCATTTAGCATTTTATTATTTTAAAAAAAGTCATTCAATGCACACACTTTCCTGGGCCAATCCATTTACACCCAATGTACCAGTTTTTTTAGCAACAATTTGGCCAATTATTTAGCAAATTAGGCCTCATCACCAACGAGCCACGCCCAAGCGTCCTCATGCTCACTTCCCACAAATCCCTTCACTATTTACTATTAAACTTTCAAAAACAATATTCACTATATTAATTACACGCCCCGAAACTATTTCCATTTAATTAAAGACTTTAATAATCTAAACTCCACATTTTATTAAATAAATTAGGCAAAATACGCAAAACACCAGCACAGACATACGGTACAGCCGCCATCTCCCAGCATACTGACGCCACGTAACCCAGTCAGGCCTGTCGGCGCGCGCCTGCCTAGCAACAGTAGCTGCGCAAGGGATCTGCGCATGAAACTCACTAGCGCTTTCCCCACCCTTCGCACGGCTAGGGACTTTTTCCTTGGCGGATCATTTCAAATTCCACTACTCTCATCAGTTCAATAAAGTGAAAAACACATAAATCCAACCTTACATTTACGAGAATGCCTTTAAAAGGTAGATTGCAAATTTTTTTTCAATCACTAGGGTCTCATACAATTTAATAGTCAATAGTCAAACGCATAACCATAATCAATTCAGCAATTAAATTTTCAGGTACATGTAATTACAAGGTATAGAAATTTCTCAATAACCAAAAATTACATGAATTGTTTTTTTCTTAATGACAATTTCATTCAAGTACCATATAATTGAATATTAAGAAAATTGCCATAAATCCAGGCGAAAACGCGATTCATTCAATAAATAAATTAATAAATGGGGGATGAAGAAAATCAATATTAAAAGTAAGAGACAAATTGAAGTTTATTGGAAGCACATTTTCAGAATTCAACAATTCTTCTTGTTAATTCACATGAATATAAACAAATAAGCAAGTTATAAACGATTCATCATTTATCCAATCGGTAATCTTTTCATTCGTTCGATGCATCTCATCGAACTAGGCTTGGCAATATAGTTTATCATTCTTCTTTTTACCTGTCTATTCATTTATTCGCCACTTTTTTCCATTGTTATTTATTTGCCTTGCCCATAATATCTTCTATTGTATGGGTCCTCTTCTTCAGGATGAGCTGCATTATAGGCCAAGGCCCGTTCAATTGCAGCTGGAATTGGTGGTGGAGTTGGTAAATGGGCGCCATTCGCTTGAAAACCATTTTCATCAGCTTGATAAGTAACCAAGATTGGTGTCCCATCAGGTGCTGTGTAACTATATTGCCCTCGAACAACTTCCGCCTGTCCTGCACCTCCAACATTCTTTGGTTGTCCTTGTTCAGCTACTGATATCCCATTTTCAGTGTCGTAACTTCAACACAATTAAAATAATACATTTTTCATAATGCCTTTCTTATCATAACCATTATTTCCCACTCATTCCCACGCTGATGAATAACAAACAAGACAAATAATCAACACCACAAAACATGCTAAATCAAAATCCTTTTCTGCAATCATGTATAATGATGCATTAGTTATGTAATGCTATTGTACTGCTAGGAAAAGGAAAATAACTAATTGATCAACTAGTATTATCTTTATCACTTGAACATTGCCATCCACGTATTAACAAATAATATTAATATAACATAACAAAATAACAAATAATTAAATACATTTACCTGAAAGCATATGAACCGCCGAAATCTTGATCATGGCTTTGGCGTAAAATTGCAAACCGTCGACCATAATAGTCAGGATTGTATTGAGGATATTTCAATTGTCCTTCAACCATCAACACCACGCCGAAAAATAACATCTATACAAAAAAAAACAATTTAATTCCATAGAAAGCATACCTAATAGATCATATATCAATTTCAGTAAAAACTATTCCTTATACACTCACAAGCCTCTTCATATTAAATCAAATATATAAAAATTAAATCAATAAATAGAACAAATAACACAACAAGAGAAGAGTAGCTAACTGCACGTGAAAAACTTTATTTCCACCGGCAATGGAATAATCCTGTGTACCGTTTTCTCAGTGAATTTATACCAACTCGGTTACTCCCTACGCCGCTTCTTCCTTCTTAAGGCTCAATAATGTGAGACTCCGGAGGGGGATATGACGATGTAGATGAAATCAAATGTTGTATACACTCTTTTGCAAATCCAACATAGTAGTGTATCAAAGTATAATGCATACATTTACTTATTCGATATTCAAATGTGTGGTGGTCCATTCATTTCAATCGGCACGTCACATAAAATTTAGATCGGTTATGAATCCTCAAAGGGAGTGTTCCTTTCACTACGAAAGCTATTATACTGCCTTTGGTTATTGTTGCGACATAACTATGTAACAATTTAAACTCATCTTCCCAAGATTATTAATATATATATATATATATATATATATATTAAAAAAAAATTAAATAGCATATTTTATTAATTAACAAAATTGTCCTTTATTTCACAATTTACTAATCAGAAAATAAATCACATGGCATACCATTTTTCTTCGTCTTGTTCTTCATTGTTTGTAATTTGTATGTCCGGCTTGGGTGAACGGTGAATTTGATTCACGGTTCACGTCATTCAACCCAATTTTACGTAGCACCTAGAAACAACAAAAGGTGTTACGTTATAGCATTGGTCCAGAAGAGAATCGTATATGCCTTGACATTAAAAACCCCTCTTTACAATTCTAGTCAATATTCCTCTTGCATGCAGATGATTATGATGATGAGGCGGGGTTAGTGTGAAAGCTAGAGACTTGCAAGGTGTAACCTCCCAGTTATGCTTGACTATTGGCCAATTCACATGGCAACCTCCCTCAGAACCCTCAATTTACCAATAGTCTATTCATTGTTTTACCATTTTTTTTCTTCTACTTAAAAGCCAAAAGATATAAATATCATTGAGATTGAGGAGAACCAAGAAAGTGACAGTAATTTAACATAATCATTTTAATGCTTCAAATATTATTCCCAATGTTTTTAGTATTTTTTTCTATTGAGGTGCTCTTCACGTAATCGACTATTACCAACTCGATTACTATAATTAATTGATTGGATCGCCTCATTATAACTATAATAATTTACAACAAATAAGCACACATATATCGTTCAAGTGGAAAATTTTATTATGCCATCTTTTCGTAATTTGACCTATTGAAGATACCTTGTTAATATTCAAATTCCAATGATGGATTGTGGGCGTCACGAAGCACATTATCGCTATCTCACTTTCTTCAATAATTCCCTAAGAAAAACAATATATTAAAGCTAATAAAGATTCATTCAATTTTCTCAACTAATTAATTTATTGACATCATAAGACTGTACATTATTCACCAAATAACGAAATCTCAAAATATTTAATAAACAATAACTGGAATTTATTAGCGTTGATTAGCAAGTATGTACTCAATAGCTCGAGCAATTTGGGCTGGCACTGCCGGAGCAACAGGAAGATGAGCTCCTTGTGGCTGGAATCCATTTTCGTTGGCGATATAACTCACGGCAATAGGTGTACCATCAGGAGCACTGTACTCGAATTGTCCTTGGGCCACAACTGCCGGCACACCTTCTTCATTTACAGGCCCTGGGTGACCATCTTCGGAAACTTTAATTCCATTCGCAGTTTCGTACTTATAATTGTAAGAACCATCAGGTGATAAGTCTTGAGACTGGCCAATAATTGCAATTGCTTCCTGTTGAGCAAACGCAGTGGCCAAAACCGCTAGTAAAATTCCCTTAAAACAAAATTATTTCTTTCATTTCTTTGTAATTCTTTGCATTCTTCAAAATAATTAATTATTAGTCATAGCAATTTTCTCTTTTTCTTTCTATTATCACACCACCTCTAATTTAGTTAAAAATAATAAAAATAAAATTAACATTACCATTATAAACCTCATGATTTTTTCTTTTATCTTTAAGTTGTACGATACCAGGAGAACTTGTGATATGATTGGATTCTCTGATACATCTTTCAGCTATATATATACCAGCGGCGGTCTACAATATTTTCTCTTTGGCGTACTCAAAAACATTATAGAAGAGGGGATTCTGCCAAAATTTATGGATGACTGACCTTTAGGCATCCATTGAAATTCTTCTCTTGACGCAACATCTATCACTACATTCCAAACCCAAAAGCTAATACCAGCGGTTATTAGATAAACATTATCAGATTATCCAACCAAGTAAGTACACACCTTCCAAATGATTATTAAAATTAACACAGCATTAATCAATTCAAAAATATACGAACAAAATACTCAATAACTCATCTTACGAATAAATACCCATCAATGTCGAGTTTAAGAAATCCTTTTTTATGGTTTCTACTTAAAAAATTTGGATTGACAAATTTAATTAAACTACCTATCTAATATAATATTCACTAACACAATATAAAAAATATGAAGGAATTTATTGAGAAAAAAAAACATGATTTAGTGGTTATACACGGGATACCACACTGATGTCGTAATCATTGATTCTTTCGAAAATACCTATAATCCCATACCGAATCGATAAAAACACAAAACTTAAAGTTCAAATTGATAATAAAGGTCAAATATCAATGATCAGTAATTTTTTTATTTAGCAACTTTACATTATTTATTCAATTTCAATGAAATCATAATGTATATAAACTTAACAAAGAACAAAAAATAAGATCCATATTGTTGTAATATTATAATCATAGTCATTTCGTAAATCCATCGTCGCTGGATCTCCATCCACGCATAAGATTGAAAAAATTTGCTTGATAACTTAAGCGTTCGGATCTTGTAGTATAATATTTTGAAGGGCCAAAGAGAGTAGCAGTCGATTGAATGGCTCCAACCAAGTTATTATTAGCATTAGTGGTAGTAGTATTATTTCGCCTTGCTAAGAATGCCTCCAATATTTTAATACTTTCATACAAACTCTCAGTATCACAATTACTATATTGACGATATTTCCGGTGATTATTTTTACATACAATAGGGTGGCTCATTATTTTTGATGTTTTAACAGGCGTATTAGATAAAGTACTATCACTTGTACAGCTAAATATACTGTTGTTATCCGCTGAAATAATTTCAAGATCATTTATATGTCCTCCATCTAAACTACGACATGGGCTAATGAAGGATAATTGAGTAAGGTAACTACTATCTTTAGAACATGTTGACGTTGTCCTAAATCGACCCTCATTTTTTGATATCGGTATCAGAGGGCGATTCATCATGGTATTCGATATGAGATTATTATTATGTGCATTCCATTTCTTACTACCAAATATTGTTGAACAGTCTCCATCATATTCATCTCCTTGCTTATATTTTAACACTGGAGACTCATTTGCACATCCGCAAGCACCATCACATGAACAAGTCAAATATTGTTGATGATCCTTATAAATGCTTTCTTGTTCGTCTAGTCCTATTGAGCTTTCGATATATCCGCCATTCATGTTTTTCCCAGCAACGCTCGAATTCGGCTGTGAAGAACAAGCTTCAACTTTTAGATTTCTACTGTATTTCCTTATATACACACCAACGGCTTCAGCATCAATAGATGTGGCTATTGATGAAATGCTCATTGATTCATCTGGGCCTGGTAAGGAACATTGCCGTTGCCAAACTCTACGTGTACGATTACCACGAAAATTCACTGGTACAGAGACATCTTCAATGAAAATAAACATTCATGTGTTATAATAAAGGAAAAAATACAATCTTTTTAATGTTTTTCAATACTATTGGGTTTAACTAAAAACTCACGGAGAACATTATTCCTTGATAGGACTGAATTTTTTAATAACGTCCCAGGTGGAGTGATATATGGTGGTGGTGGACTTTCAGGAACTCGTTGAATATTATTAGTTACGCTAATTGGTGCTGTTTCTATATTTCCGTTCACACTGATGTGTTTGTCCATGAGTAGCATAAAACAGATTAAAAATTATTGAAAAAAAATTATATATAATACAAATTAATAACTCACAATTGTTGATTTGGTGAACTTCGACTCCTAGATCCCCGATGTTCCATCTTTCTTTTCACTTTTTTTCTTCTCGATATTTCATTTTCAAAATCAACTTTCATTACTTCATCATAGCCAGGTGGAGCCTCATATATTGGTGGATCATCATTTACTGATATTTCATCAATTCTAGCACTATCTGAAATATCAAAAACTATCCAATCTAACGATGAGATAATATTGCAAAACTACACGGCATATTCACTTCATTCATCGTTAAAACCGCTCGACAAGTGAAGCAATTCCAACTCTTCATCACTTCTCTATTATAATTCCCAGTCATTATCAAAATATTTCACTAATAATAATAGTAAAAAAAAATTATACCTAAAAGTTCACTAATCGTTTGCAATCGTGATTGAAGCTCTCTTTGTTGTCGCGCCCGAGCCCCCATTCGATATAAAAGAATTATCAGAGCAGATATAAGTACAATGAGACCTAGACTGCTGGCAACGAATACAAGTGTTGCTGTTTTCAAATCTGGATAGCGATCGATCTTTGGAAAATAATAATTCGCTTTATTTAGATGCCACTTTCTATCTTGAGGTTCCTCCTGCCAAACTAATTGAAAATTTACAAGACATATAACAGATAATGTATGAAAAATAAGATAGAATGAAAAATATTTTACCTCTAAAGCAAGTGGCAGGTTCATCACTATTATCCCCACAATGATCAAATCCATCACAATTTAATTGACTGGGAATACATCGGTGGTTGTGACATAAAAAGTCCGAGCTCGAGAAACAATCTATAATACAAAAATATCATCATCAGGTCATCAGTAATATCTCATAATAAGTAAGAGGGATGTCCAAAGGGTCCAAAGAAAATTATTGACTGATAATCTACCCATGTATCCAAATGCAGTATAAGCAATCGCCACTCTGGATGTTGTACTGAATGCACCCCGAAGACTAACATGAAATCCACTAGTAATCGGTGCAATATGTTCTCTCTTTCTAGCTAATTGACCTTGGCCAGCAGGATGTCTGAATATCTCAAGGGGTAATAGAGCCGATGTGGGCCCCTGTCTTATAATTAATTCTGTATTCCCAGCTGAATAATAATAATAATAACAATAATAATAAAACTTCCATCTTTGATGCATATTCATGCTTTAAAAACTTCGGCCAAGTATAACCCACCCATATTAACAAAGGTGATGACTTTAATGTACATGTGGGTCTTCATATGTAAAAAGTTCTTAGGTGGACGAATAAGCCATACGCAGTCATACGTCTTTACTCCTTGATTAACCATATCCATCATAGTAATAGTACCACCAAGATTCTCTACATAACCACCGCAGTCTGTTATCGGTTGTACTGAGTTTTCATATGAATGACCAATGACGTAGGAGTAAAATGCCTTGTAACCCAGCCCAGTACCACCATTAGCATAAAATCTGATTAATAATGATGGCCCGGAGCTCACAATTATGGGTGGTCGAAATCTAGCACCACTGCTCACATCCAAGCGCTGTCCATTCCAATCATAAAACTGCACATAAATGAAAAATGTCAATTCCATGTATGTACGTACATTTTTTAAGCGTTTATTACTTCACCTCAATAATGGAGACAGTTGCTAATTGGAAGTCGCTAAAAAGTACTCGAACCCTGCACGAAGGAGATGGAGATGGACAAGTAATTACGTACTCTAAACCCAAATCCCTTGGATATCTAGCCGGGAAAAATGGTGATGTCAAGATACCGCCTAAGGTTTCATTATTACCTTTAAGAATTTTACTGTCTGGGGCCTTCAAATGAACACGATTTCCTTTAAAAACAAGAATGTCAATGGAATTATATATGGATATTTCAATGTCTAGTCAATTTCACCTGGAATACTATGAAATTATCAGACTTACTTTCGGCAATATATTCAAGCATAAAGGCATTTTTGTGAGATTGAGAATAAAGAAATGTAATAGATACAGTTCTAGTATTCGATCTGTATACAATGGGAGTATAGATGCCGCAAAAAGATGTTCCAGATATGTCATCGTAAGGTGGTTCCGATATCCAAACGTAGTCACATCTATTTTCACAATTGTAATAAATATTAATAGTGAATACAAATAACTTTCACCGAAATTCATATAACAATGATAATGGAAGTGAGACTTACCTACAAGGACTGTCCAATACGATGCCAATGTCACTACAGGAATTAGGTAAATCAATGTTTTTAAATGTTACAACTATTGCACATGAAGGGCACGTAACTAACTCTAAACTGCACTGATCATGAGAATTGTTTGCCATATACTGTCGTAATTGTGATGTGCTTGCTTGTAATTTAACAGAACTCCTTATGAATGACATATTTTTGGCATACAGCACACCCTGTTCACCAAGCTCCAAATATAAACGACGTCCATTATGATGACCGCATATATCTTCGTTTCTTATAATATCGCAACGTATAATAGTTATAGTGCAATATACCACTATGAGAGCTTGCTTTATGAGTACTGCCACCTTAAATATTATAAATGTAAAATTATTATCTATATTTAAAACTATCACTACAGTCGGCGGACTGCTACAATTTTTGAAAATCATACCATTATGACTGGAGAACATATCCGAGCTAGTCATAGAAGACCAGTCTCGTCTGCTTTCTAGGAGAAACCTACAATGAACTTCCAGTATAATATTATTAGGGCGAACATTACGTCTTTTCTCTCTTGTATATTTCATTACTACATTTTTATGGTATCTTTTGCACGCGCCATTATTGTCCCTCATTCCATTGGAAATGGAATATAAACTTATATATCGCACCAACACTAATGAATAAACAGGAATTGCTATTACATCATACGGCCTTTTCTTCAACACAATGATTATATTTTTTATTGCAAGTTCATTAAAGAAATACATTTATATACATAAAAAATGTGTTGTCCCAATGATAATGATGATAATGATACAATAATGACAATAATAATAATAATAATAATAATAATAAACATAGCGTACACGTTGCTCTATTATTTAGCAATTTTATATTCATTTTTAAAACCTATATTATAATTCAATTATATGCTTGCTAATATTATATAATAATATATAGTACTTTTATGCAATGTATAGGAATGTTATCAGCCCTCCTTCATTATTCTTTTCTCATCGACATTAAGAATTATTCATATTACGACGTTTTTTACACCCGTGCAATGTAACAATAAACATTTATTCATTATATAAATAAGGAAATATGAATTCTTTCTCATAAAAAAGCATGATGAATTGTAGGCCTAGTAGTTTAGGGCATATCAAAACACAGCCTAGAATGTATCTATGATAATACATTCTACATGTTGCCGTTTAGTTATATTATCATAAAAATCATTTTTCAAGAATGGTAATTTCCTCCCATTCAAAATGTTCTACTACTTTATAATTTAAAAAAACAAACAAACATATGAGGAAAAACAAAATACAGAATAAATAATGTTGTACGGATATTTAAAAAAAAAATTAGTTTCCATTTAAATTTACTACTGAGTCAGTATAAACATGAAACCATTGAATTTTACTAGTCCATTTTAAATACGATGATTGCAATTGAAGCTGAAATTGACCAATTATAGCATTTGTGTGTAAAGCATTGATATTGCTATTTAAATATAGTAAAAATATTCAAACACGTGACGCCCCAGCTCGAAGAACAAAAATTAATCTCCATGATAAATCACCCATACATTATTACGCTATATTATGTTTCAATTACCACAATAAAACTGGAGTTTTTTACCGCTTAGTCTCTCAGTTATTTCTCCTGCCTCATATTTTTGTGGTATGTAGATTCTGAGTTATGACAATGTGGCAATATAATCAAGATATAATATATTCCAAAATTGCAATAATTTTCATGTTCTTTTTTATATATCATAATTAAATTTATCCACTGGCAATTGTTCAGCGTGTTTGCGATTATATTCCCTTGCTGGGATAAATGTTTTTCCATTTTTATTTGAAAAATCTGAGTGTAGATTTAGAATCTGAGTTCTAGATTACTTCTGTAATTTTTTTGGTTATTATTATTCTTATATATCAGTTGAAACATTAAATGTACAATATGTTTCTAAAGTGAAGAGCCGAGCATATGTTAATTCGTATTTATTTTGCGCTTATAAATGAAAACGAAAGCAGAAAAATTCAATATCTTCATTATTGGTTTTTGCAAAGGGAATTCAATCTGTACATTTCACACTATTTAACACCAATTATATTCAAGTCTTTGAAAAGGTATTGAACATTTTTTAAAGACAAAATATTCTCAACTCTTCGCTTTTCCAGCAATTACAATTCCGTAAATTTAATCCACTGTGAAACTATCCTCACACAACGAACACTTCCATTCGAACTGGATATTTAATATACTGTCTTATACATTATATACCTCCATTTTGTTGTGTTTAATATAGAATATATAAATTGGAACATATAATGTATATGGATGTAAAATATTTTACTCCTTCTTTTTCTTTTAACATTTATATCATCTGTAATTTCCTAAAATGCAATACACAAAAATAAATGCTCATTTTCCGATTACCATGTTTATTATTTATATTACTTTACGTCGCTTGTGACGATTTATTAACGTTACATCATATCAACAATTCAATTAGAAATTTTTTTACTTTTTTCATCTTTTCACATTTTTTTTTTGTTTTTTTTTTTTTTTTTTTTTACAAAGTAGGTATCACAAAATTCCACCAGCCTTTATAACGAGGATCAACTTAAGACAATGCCATACAGAAATTATTACAAATTCACTACAACAAGTCATCTTTATTCTCACTGATTAAAAATTCATGTTGTTCAAATAAGTGGAATTTAACTAAGGTAATTGAATAAAAATAATTTTTGTTCTCTGTAAAATGTATCATGAAATCTGTCGATACGCTAATATCAGCATTTACGTAACACGCGCAATATCTTTTCTATGAGATATTACAACGAATAATTATACTGGAATATTTATCGCTTCATACAATTTCACAACAATTGTCGATAATAGTAATAAAGATGAGCAAGAGACGAAAATAATTATGAATTTAACACCACTGGCCAAACTGTTCTTTTTGTTCATCATCTTTCTCGTTATTATTTATATCAACTGTTAATGAATTACATTGATCGATAAATATTCGATTAATAATATCCCCAACATTATATGCTTAATTACTCAATATCATCCAAAGGATCGTGATAATAATTACCGCTGTGCTAACAAACAGCGATGATTTCATGTTTTCTAAACGCCAGGTTTAGCGATGAACATGTACAATAAATCTGACAAATACAAAGCGAGTAACCAGCACTTCGCCAACAATAATTTTGTTATATCAATATATTGCCCTATATTAATTTTATTAAGTATGTATATTTATATAAAAACGAAAATACAAGAAAAATCTATCGACTAATGTTTTTTAATTAAGCTAAATTTATGTTTACCAACTGTAAAATCTAACGAATATACATTCAATGCCCTAAATATATAAAACATAAATCAATATATCAAGTTTAATGAACCACGACCGACAGAAAATGAATTCTATTCTTCAGAGATATTTGACACAAATAATGACGTTATGAAAGATTGAAAAAAAATTGATATCCATAGTGAATAAAAAGAAATTATTTAAAAATCATAATTTCGTTGATCAATGCTTTTAATAATGAATTTCTTTGTTAAATTACATGTTATTAATCAATATACCTCAAAGCTTCGTTGGGGCGTAAAAATATGAATTATGCAAGTTCAATATTTATAAAACCACAAATTCATATTAATTTCTCCGATCTCCCTGTTATGATTTCTTATATCAATATTAGTTTTCATTCAAAAAAATATTCCATCAATTTCCATCTTCTTTATAGCAAAATTAATCAAATTTAACAATTGACCCATTGAAGAAATATATGACTTTTAGTCGTTACAATGGGCGATCCATTACTGAAAATTGAAAAACAATATAAATTTACATCTACGAGTTGTTATTGTTTCTCCATAGATGGTTTTTCGCTCCCTTATTCAATTACGACTTTTACGGCCCAGCCGTAAACATTGAGGCAATTCCGTCGACATCTCGAAAATGGAGGGCATCGTATATAAATACACGAGAGCGTGTGTGTGTGTGTAATTATTACAATGATAAACATTACAAAGATAATAATAATCATAATAAGATTTTTTCATCCATCTAATGTAGCCCGGACACATTATTGTGAATAGTGTGCATAGCTAATTTCACTCCGTGTTGAAATTTCAATGATCAACTTGGTCGATCAGTATTTAATGAACGTCTTGTATTGTATGTCATTCATTTGGCTTCGTCCTCATCCATTGGTTCTTCCGAAACTTGACGAGAATGTTCTGGAGTACTTGCAAGATTTGTCGGTTGTTGCATGGACAATGAAGCCATGGCAGATACTGTATCAGTTTCATCATGTTCTTTCTGACTTGCCTGTAATGCACTTGTAGCAACAACATGCGCAGTCAATTTGACACATGGCCAATGTGACATTTGTATTGCAATAGTTTTTTGTAATGTGTCAACAGCATTCTGGCACGGTACTCTTGTTAATTCTTCTTCTTTAATAGGGGTAATTTCATCACCCAATAATGCACGTACGCACTCTTGCGCTGAATCACAAATGGCAGCTAGATCATAACCACCCTCCAATGCAAGTACAACTTTTCCATTAGCAAGTTCAAGTAATTGCTGTGTCATTCTTCCAAAACAAGCTGGACTAACTTTGTAACCACCTAATGGAGCGGGATGTCCTATAGCTGCATCGAAACCAGCCGATACAATAACAATATCGGGATTGAATTCCTTTCCAATTGGCATCACAATTGTACGGAAAGCTGCAAGATATTCAGCATCACCCATTGGTGGATTCAATCCACCAGACCATGAAATATTTACATTATATCCAAGACCATCGCCTACACCACATTCAGTTGATCCACCAGTTCCTGGGAAAAAATTACCATCGTCGTGTCGATGAATTGACAGATAGAGAATACGTGGATCGTCGTAAAACATTTGTTGGGTACCATTTCCATGATGGACATCCTAATGGAAAGAAAACAAAAATTATTAATATAAAATGACCAATGATCAGTCAACGTAATTAATAACTTTTAAAAATTTTCTTTATACACAGCGTTGCAGAGTAGATTTTTTTTTTATTGGCCTATTAAATTAGATATGAATGAAAATATGTTTACCCAATCAACTATGAGAATTTTTCTGGTATTCAATTTCTGCTGTAATAATTTAGCGGCAATAGCAACGGAATTGAAAAAACAAAAACCCATCGCTTGATTTGTTTCTGCATGATGTCCTGGAGGTCTGACAACAGCAAAACCATTTTTTATATCACCGATTGTAGTTTTGGAAGCTAAATCAACCACACAGCCAACGGCCATTCGTGCTGCCGGCGCTGTATGTAGTTCATTCCACGTTGTATCAGAATCAACACCAACTCCGCCACATGGCAGTCGTACAAAACTTTTGATTGGTAATTGAGAAAGTTTTGACATATCCAATTTTTGCCGATTCAATGGATTGGTACCTGTACACAGTAATACAATATTATTATTTTACATAATTTAAAAGTAAAAATGAATTTATGACTGTTCTTACAAGAGAAAAATATCAAAAATTATTACCAAAAAGAAGTGCATGAGCTTCACTATGGCACGACTGAATTTCTTCAAGGGTAGCTTTGCGAGATCGTATGCGATCACATCGTTGAAGTAATCCAGTTTCAGAAAGTCTAGCCCAGACACTTTGTAGCCTACCACCATGCTCCGGATGACCCCGAACAGTCTCTCCGCAAACACAGGCATGCTTAAGCATCAGCGGATCATAAGCAAGTCCAGTTGTGGGACGATGTGGTGATCCATGAGTAAAGACTTCTGTACTGGCTGCTTGAGGTCCTTTTTATATCCCAATTATTAAAGTTTTATCATAATTATTGAATAATTTAAATAGTTACCTAAGTGCACAAGAGGACTGGATAAAGCTCTAGATAATGGTCTGCCCAAATGTACGCCACCACTACTGGTACCGGCACCACTATTGTTACTACTACAATTACCACCACTATTACAACTACTACTATTCCCACCACTACCAACACCAACACCTGCACCACTAGCACCACTAGCACCACTACCGCCACCACCACCACCACCACCACCACCACCACCACCACTACCACTACTGCACCGATTACCGATATAAGTTGATGTTTCATTAAGCTGAAGTGTATGACGCATCATCAAATCCCTCTGTTGTTGTAGAAATTGTTCTCGATCCTTTTGCTGCTTTGATATTTCACTCTCTTCCGATTGTATTTCTTTTTTTCCTGTCAAGTCAATCACTTCGGATTCTTCACTTTCGACTGTCTCATCAAGTTGGCTTGCCTGACCAGCACGGGATCCAACTCTAGTAAGTACAGTTTGACGAATTTGCTGTTTGAGATAATTGTGTGCCTGTTGCTGCTCATGTAGTTGTTTTTCGGTTAAATATTCTTCATAATGGGTGGGTGGTGCCATTATATTACCTTGAAGCATTGGATGGCCCAATGGAAGTGGGGCGGATTGTGTTCTACCTGTGAATTCCAATATTTTTATTAAATTGTTGGTTTTTATAACATTGTCCAATACAACTAATGTGCGGCTATTGTAGGAATAAAATGACAAAGTCAGTGAACATACTACCTAAAGGCCGATGACCAGCCTTATGCAATCTGGCATGAGCTACTTGAGTATCAGTTATAGGAGTATTATGATAAACCAAATGTTGTCGTGAACTCTGTTGTTCCAAGCTCTGCATTTGTTTGTGAATGTACGCTGGTTCTCCTTCTATCACGGTCAATGAAGGATAGAAGGGTAGTGTACCCGGTAGCATTTGACCGGTTAGTGGCATTCCTAGACGTGCTGTAAATGCAGCACGAACTTCGGCCTCCGAAACAGGGGCCAATTTTGTTCCACTCTAACAACAATAATAGAATTTAATAATATTTCTTCGCATTATAGCAAACAAAGTAAACAAAATTTACCGAAGACGAATTGGATTGTACATGTGGTCTACCCAATGATATATTTGGCATCGACGGTGAGCTGAATAGCGAAAGGTCCGACAAACTGCCTTGTTGACTGCTACTTGTTAATGGACCTCCATATTGAGTATTTTCATTTTCCTATTACAGAGTCACATCATATAAGATTATTCAATTATTCAACTATTATTTAATAATGTAATAATAAAATTGGAATAATTTTTACTATACCTCTTGTATCGGTGTATTACTTCCAGCTGTGGGGCTCGACTGCGGATTATTCCCAGTCGGTGGGGAATTAGGTCCAGATTCGGGATTACTCACTGAATCTAATTATCAAATAATTGTCATCAATTACTTTTTATATATAACAATATATGTGAAATCTCAATTGACATATGTATATTCTTCTTTGAGCATTGATTCTTCTTTTAACTTAAAATTCAGAGAAAAAAAACATAAATCTCAAATTGATTCTCCAAATAACGTAACGGTGATTATTTTCATGCATTTATCTATAGTAAACTGGCTTGGAAAAAAGTAAATTTTAGAAAATCAGCAGCGACAAGAACGACAACAATAACAACAACCACCACAACAACAACAACAACAACAACAACAACAATAACAACAACAACCATAAAAACAAATGAAACATAATAATAATAATAATAATAATAATAATAATAATAATAATAATAATAATAATACATCCATTTATTCATTCCTATCAAAGAGAAAAATATTGGATCAATAAAAAATTGAGCCAGTCAGTGCAAAATAAAAGTTGAAAAAATATAATGATAATCCAAAAATCTTCTCACGGAATTTTATAGACTCGATGAATTTTTTAATTAGAGAATGAACAAACTGCAGTGAATACCTTTTATCATTTCTAACAATTATACGACTTATTATGATACAGATTTGTATTGACTTTATAATTTTTACAAATAATGTATGTACTATATTTAGGAGGAACATACTTGCTAGGAGTGATTTCCGTTTAAGATGCGACAGTAATCGATCCTTTCGTCGGGCTGTCAGCGGTGAATTCCTTGCTGCTGCCATATTCCGCTCGATGACGCGCTGCTTTAGTCGTACCTTGAGCAGGTTTGGCTCCGAGGCTGGCCAATTCAGCCAGTGTTAGTTATCATACCAGATAAAAAAAACGTGATACAAACGGATACAAAATCTTCAAGTCTAGCCAATATAAAAACATATGCATGTGTAGTTGATATACAACCAATTTTGTTTTTTCTTTAGAAGTTTGATTTTGCTTGACGTGAAGATGTATAAGTCCACACTGCATAAACACATCGTCAAAACTTTTCTTTCAATATGCCATTAAAACAATTATGCATAATGACGATTGAAATTTTTATACATATATGGTATTTTTGTAACATTGAAAATTTATCAACTTCTTTTTGTCAATTGACAAGATTTTTTTAGGAACAATAAGTTATGACGGTGTCATTTTCATGCTTTAGTAAGCAACTTGACTGACACGAAAAAACAGAAAAAATGCTGAGGGAAATGAGCCACTCTTGGAGGACAGAGGGAAAAAAAAGAAAGGAGAATTATCACTATAAAGTATCGATTATTACCTGTTTTTCTTAACGGGAAGTCATCACCAAATTTGTCCTGCAATATTTGTGGCATACGATAGGGATGTGTTGTATTTGATGCACTAGTGGTTTCTGACTGAGATTGCAACCTACAGATTAAAAGAAAACAATCGATCATCTTACTGATGATAATTACATTTTTTTACCTGATAATAATTTTTATTTCATTACTGATTTGACATACCAACTCTTATATCCTGGAGTTCCAGCGAGCCCACCATTAGCGGCAGCTGCCGCTTCTCTCTGTTTTTTATTAACGAGAAAACTCTTGAAGAAAAAAATGTGTTCAATGAATGTCCAAGATCATATATTAAAAATATACATATTAAATGCCACTGATTTATATCCCTTTAATTATCATACCTGAAGCCGCTGTTTGACTTCTGTAGATGCGATAGCACTGTGATCGTGCTTATCTTTCTTTCTAAGAGCTTCGATTCTTTCCTTTTCTCTCATTTGTTCTTCCAATTGCTTCTGTTGTTCCCATAGCTGCCAATAGTATAATTAAAATATGCATTAATTAATTAGATACAGGAAAGTACGCTGATAAATTAATTTTATAACGTGAATATCGTTACAACGTCTCCAGTAATGTAAATTGTTCACTAAACAATGGAAATATACCTTCAACTGGTGCATCTGCTGTTCATGCATTTCCGCTAACTGGCGTTCTTGGGCTTGATACTGTTGTCGCAAAATTTGTTGTTGAAGCTGATGATGCTGCTGTAGCTGGAACCAAACCCAGATACCTTAAGGTTACTGTTCTTTACTCTTATGTTATTCAGCCAAACAGATTAACCTTTTGTTATCCATTGCCGTAGTACACTAGCTATTTATATATATATGCATATATATATATACATATTTATTATTTATTTTGTACAAAAATACAATTAAATGCTAATGATAATCTGCATTGAGATTTACATTACCTCAAGTATCTTCTGCTGCAGAGCATGCCCATGTAGAGTTTGCGCATCATTGGTTGAAGTACGATAAGCTCCAGATGTTAGGGTAGCAGTAGCTCCACTTGTCACAAGGTCACGTGGTCGAGACATTGGTGAGCCAGGAGTATCTCTTGCCATTTCTAAACAAATTCTCCATAATTTCCGATTCAAATAGACTTATAAGGTGTGCAATTCCATTTATTAATGAGAATATAAGTAATTTAATTAGCATTGCTCAATTAATAATAATTTATAATTTGATAAATAGATAGCAATGCATGTACAGTATATGAAAAAAAATCGAGCCTCTATAAAATATCATTCAGTACTAATTGAAGAAAATGACGATTATTAATGGAATACTCTTATGCGTACACAACTGAGTGATACCTATTTACAATATCATCTGAGATATTAGTCTTCATGATAATATTGATAATAAATATTAAAGTACTTTTAAATATTGTCAATATATTTTTTTCCACATCAAAGAGTAATAAAATTTACATAATTGCATGTTTCGTAACTCTGTGGATATTTCTAGTTGCTTATACACTCTAACAGGTTGCTCCAGAATTACTATAATTATTTGCACTTATAGTGATGTACAAACAATTTATCAGAAAAATATCATGTTTAAAAAAACAAATTCTTTTATTAACATTCATAATTTAAAAGCAGCAAATAATCGTAACTAAGCCCATACGATCTCAATTTTTAACTGACAAATTAATAAATTTACCTTTTTGGGGCAGGTGGGAGAACGCTGATGTGATTTCAATATTTCTATAGCCTAGGTCTTCTGAAACAAATTGAAACAAATAAATATGGGTTTTTTTGTAGGTCCGCCAAGACGTGATAATAGACATTTAAAAGGAAATGTAGGATTTAAGCTCGCTAAAGCTGGGGAAAATTTTTGGTTGCCGACATCATATATTTTTGGCGAGTGGCCGATTTCTAATAATAGATGCTTAATTCTATGTATAGAATGATATTTACGGATGATTTTTTTTCGAACATTAAATGCAACTTTTGATCCTTGCACAGTTATAAATTTCACCGACTTCATCTTTATCATAGATTTTGATGATTTTAAAAAGAGACAATTCTGAGCTATATTCAAAGTAACCGCATAGTAGTACTGCATTCCGCAAAGCCAAATATTCAAATGAAATCTATATTAAAAGAGAGTATTCTATTGCTACATTTGCATTTCGAAACTATCCTTCGTTTAGGTTTCACAACCTGTTATTCTCTTAATTGACGAAAATTGAAAACTAGGTAGTAATAATGGTGTCTTTTAATAAACATAAATATTCAAATAATTATCAGGTAAGTGAACAATACTTCATTACTCGAGTAGATTTTAATATATTTCCTCGCAGAATATGTCTAGCTAGAGTGATCAAAAGTGGATGTTAAATATAGAAATTCTGTGTTGGCAATTCTGGACTGTATCAGACGTCTGTGAGGACGTTATGCACGTGGGTCATAATAATCATGAAAACATTTCGAAGGTCAAAAAGCTAATTATTCTTTTTTTTCCTGAGCAATGAAAATTAAAAATTTCGAGAATTATTCATTCCAATTATCATACCGTGTCATTTGGCTATAAAAACATCATAACACAACACGATGACTTGATTCATGTTCAACTCTGTCTAAGCAATTGAAAAATACTTCAGTGGAGTTGTTGAGTATAAGAAGAGACAATAGATTTAAAAGGCAGCCAAAAAAAATTGTTATTAATCACTAATAATATTTTTATACGAATTCTAATTTACATGAGAATAAATTCGGGACAACTTTAGTAAATGGATCGGAATACATTGTGGAATAAACTTATCTTAAGAGTTTTTCTCCTCTACAATCCCTAGAGTAATAATGAAATGACTTTGTAAGAACATATGAAGGCTCTACGAAACAACAGGTGTTTTCGACATAGCCGTCTCCTCACAACTGTCTTAACGATTCCCCAACAATTGATAGCCAGTTGAAACTATTATGTACTTGAGACTATTGAACTCACATCTAGAGTTGTATATCAATATATTCTGATCAATTTAATAAATAGACACATGACAATATTATAATATGTTTTTTTTTTCATTTTTCATTGAATAGTTGAATAATTTACTTGCGAAAAAGAATGAAAATTCCAAATAATTATTGTGGTGTACTTGTCTGTCATTGTCATGATAAGATTTTATTAGAAAAATATATCATCACATTATCTCGGAGAAATTAATGGGCGTTGATAATCAATAGGTCATACAGAATAATTATCTCTATAATATCAATTATCATATTGTATGAGCCCATTCTACTCCTAGTGTAAAACATCTTTATATTCATTACAATAAAGTTCTATTCCCAGGTGAGATTTTCACTTAAATTGCAATTTCCGCGCTATATCATAATATGTAGGTAAAGTGAATGAATGAGCAAAAAATTTACACTTCGATGTTGACTCTCATTCACTTATTTTCATATTGAGTATTTGAAGAATAGCGTCATAATTTTTTATGAGCACACATATGATGAATCATTTTGGTTGATTCGGTACACTGATCGTAATATTCTCTTAAACAAATTCAGGCGATAACCATTCACTGTTTCCGTAATGTTAGGAAAAATTCCCGTTAAATTATCATATCATGGGTTACACAATTGTATCATATAAACATATGAAGAACATGCATATCTGTCAAGTTATTATTTTCATTTAAAAAGAAAAACATAGTCCAATACAATACATGTATTATGTTTATTCGTTGATGAACAAGAATGACCGATAACTGTTATGGAGTAAATTGTGTTGTCTTTTTCACAGTGAACCTTTGGCGCCTCGTAAATGTAACTAGCGCCACGATGTGGGATTTCTAGAAGTTAATTCAGCGACAAACGAAGCGAAGGAACGGGGAGGGGAGAGACAGGAGAGGAAGGAGGAGAAGGAGGAGAAGGAGGAAATGTTTCTATTTATAGCGTGCTCTGGCTTTGTTGTGTCCATGCTTGCCTGACTTCGTCTATCATACCGTCACAATGATTCTCAATGCATATGCATAAAAATATAACACAATATGAAATTGAAAATGGTCAATTGATCATTATCACTGAAATGCTAATTATGAAGAATTCATACGCAAGAACCAATTGGGCATTAGAAATTATTAATTTCATGGGGATTAGGTATATAATTGTTGTTTTCCACAGTTATAATATATTGCTATTTCTGCG
Source organism: Diachasmimorpha longicaudata (assembly GCF_034640455.1). Taxonomy (NCBI): domain Eukaryota; kingdom Metazoa; phylum Arthropoda; class Insecta; order Hymenoptera; family Braconidae; genus Diachasmimorpha; species Diachasmimorpha longicaudata. The sequence continues at coordinate 11,513,096 of NC_087228.1, read as the reverse complement.
TAATAATATGCACATTAAGCAAAACATTTCTAAGCAAGGGAAGTTTTCCAACCCACACAGACAAGATACATATCGTCATGTGTCTATTTTTATCTCATCGCTCGATATGAGGTACGAGCAATATTTTTAGAACCTCACCTACCCATCTGCTACTACATTTTTTTGTTTTTGTTTGTTTGTTCATGTGTTTGTTATGCTATTACTAACTGATCAATTCTAATATTATTTAGTGGCTTTATCGTGAGTATAGAACCAGTGATGATCTATTATTTCACTTTGTAATGGTAATTAAGTCTACCAAGTAATTCTTTCTCACTCCAATTCATATCCGACTCAATGAAAAAAATATTAATATTAATATTGAGATGTATACTTTATTGATTGTAGATTTATTGTGAGATATGGCGTCATAATAATCATTACATAATTTTCCGAAGCATTCGCATTGCAGTATGAATTTATTCATCGCGAAACGTCAATGTTTCTCAAATACGCAACAGTTATTCCACAAATACTGAAAAGAGTACACCGTTATCACTGATATTATCATCTGCGTTTATTTATAACCAATTATTGCGTAATTAGGGATAATAATCACAAAATAAAAATTAGAAAAGAATAATCATATAAAATATTGGCAAATCATAAACAATTGACGAATGTTTTTCCAATTTTTCAGGCGTCTCTATTGAGTAAATATAACGAATTGTTGAAAATTATTGAAACTATTCTCAAAAAAATGCTTTCAACATTGATGATAACCGATACTTGAAAAATGATAAAGCTAATGTCTATTTGTATTTTTCTCTTCTCACTGCCCCTACTAGCGACGAAATGACTATTCACTCATTAACAATTTAAAACTTAAATATTGAAGGTTACATATAAATGATGTTATTACATCAATAAGAAGGTAGGAAACTAAATCATCAATAAATATTGTAGACAATTCGAGAATTAACGAAGGATGAAAATCTCATCTAATATAATGGAAATTGAATTTGTGATGCCCAAGAAAACAGGTTGTCGATCGACTTCAAGACTTACTTAAAGCCCTTGAAGTCCAGTGTGATCGCGCATCTATTCTTATCCACCTTTGTACACGCGTCGTACTACCACTGACAGGGAAGGGCGTGGGTAGAATGCTATAACAAGCTGAGCTTGGCTCGGGTAAATACTATTTATAGTACAAAGATTTTCGTGGGAGGAGCGGAGTAGTAGAGGATTGCCGTCGCTATAAATAATCTTTATCCTCACTAGTTGTTCTATCGAATCCCTATGTCATCAACTGGCACCTACACTAATATCTTTTTTCATTCCCTTTCTAAACTAAAGGTGACCTTTTGAAAAACATAAATGCTCTAGCTCATTCATTGGACTAGGTTAGTGATGGCGTTTTTCACCTTTACTCCCGAGATTTACTTACTACTATTAATTATTGGGTGTTTTTAAATTTTGCATAAACATTTTAAAAACATTTTTTTCCCATCGCTCAAAATTCAATAGGTTTTCTTTACTACAGCTCTTAATATAATCAAAGGTTGCAAGAATAATGAAGAAAGACGGAATAACCCGGGTATATATAAATCTATAATAATTGTTCTTTATAAATAAAAATAATAATTGGCAATGATGTCGTATGTTAACATCTTATGATTATAAAATACATATTCCATCGTTAGCGCCTGCGTCCATCGTTAATCCACCATCGTCCCACAACCTTGACCTTTCAAATCAAAAACTCCAGAAAGTGGACGAACAGATAGGACGAATATTTTAAATGAACCACAGCAACACTCCTTTCTACACACTATGGAGCTATTCAAATGTAAAATATTTTCTCTTCCAATTGGGACAATTTATAAAAATTATGTGTTGATTTGAAAAACTAAAAATTAAGAATAACAACAGAAAGAAGAAAAAACAATTGGATATTACATAAATATAAGAGGTCAATACTGCCATGGGAACTCGAAAGTTCAGTTATCCTCTTGCTCCAAAGATACATGTAAAGTAATATGTAATGCATATAATAATATTATAGAAATAAATTGTCTATTCTATGATTGAAAGTTTCTCCATTTCATATAATATTCTCCGTTTTTTCAAAAATTTATATTTTTAATGGAACACAAGCACCAATTGAATATGTATATGTATATGCAGATGTTCGTTACCAGTACTATGGTGCGTTTTACAGGTAAAATTGGTGTAGCAAGTCCGTGTAAATACACAGAGAGCTGCGTAACCAAGTTTTCTATTTATAAAGTCGCTATGGTCATATACCCTATGTTGGTATATTCTAATCATATTATTGCGTAAGAATGCCATTATACAATGACAATTGTCTCTTTGTATTGTATGAGAAGAATCTTGAATTCCAAGAAATGCATACTATTTAAAATACAAAGACAGTATGAGATAATTTTGATAACGAATACCTATTAGTGAGCTGAAAAATAAGTCATTTATCATAGATGATATGGAAAAATCATTGAGCTCGCATATTTTGATGAATAAGAAACATCAATTGGGTAAAATTTAACAGTGAAAAAAATGAAAATGCGATTATATTGAGTTTGTGGGGCTTGGAGCAGTATTAATATGTCGCATGTAACGTTAACAAATATGCATAACTTGTTGGATCATAGAGTATTATCATTGATTATATTGATGCTCTCACCTTTTACTGAAATGGTGTTTGCCGGCGGTGGTTCGCTCGACATGATTCCATAAAATTATTACAGTACCATGAGCTGCATCTATCACCTGCCCCCTTCTGCCAAACTTTTTCCAATCACTTTCAACACATACACTGGTACAATTAAGTGTTCGTCACAGACATCCACGTGGCCTAAAATTATTTGTTCACATACTAATGTTATTTTTTTCCAATTCCTGCTTATTTAAATAAAAATTACTCTTCATCATTTCAACTACTATTTTTCACCATACTTATTTATTACTTCTTATCACAATAAATTATTTGCACAATTTAATGCATGGTACTAATGGAATGATGAAATATTCATGAAATAGACTTTATCAATTAGATTTTATACTTTGATTGCACATCATAACAAGTCAGATTTTTTATTCAATGTCTTTGATGTATTTTGAGGAAATTGTAAATATCTAGTTTACGAAGAAGCAACAAAAAAAAGTGAGCGAAAGATAGAAGTACATTCACAGGTCATCCGATTCTGAGAATTTCCATTATTGGATTTTGAGACATTGTAAAGAATATTAAAGCAGAGTTCACTAACTTGAGTAGATTAGTGCAAACTATTCAACAAAGATAGTTGAAATTTTCTTAATAAAATCCTAAAAAGTGGGGAGGGGGGGGGGGTAATACGATTGTTCTGACATTCTTTTTCTCTCATATATGAAACGAGATCTTCAATTGATTAATATAAATGTTTAAAACTAATAGAAATCGACGATAAAACAAAGGACACAAGTGATTGAAACAAATATTCTAACGGATAAACTCGAGTTTACCTCTTTGGGAATCATCGTTGGCAGGCCTTCAGTTAAACAACAACATTAATTTGATAATGTAATACAATTTAACTGATATAAAAAACAACAGTACCTGCCAATAGTATTAATCACTAGGTCTATTGTTATTACTTCCCCTTGGCAGATCAAAAGCCAAAGGAAAATAAAAGTAGAGTATGATTTCTAATGTAAATATCCAGTTCGCAGGAACATATTGTTCTCGATTACAGTAGAGTCGATAACCTAATTTCTGTGAGTATTGCCATTAATAATATCTACCAAGCCATTCTTACATAGGTTATACCCGAGTATACATTGATGAGGAAGCTAAAGCCACGAAAACCTGTCTCTCACTATCATATTTTTCACACTTATAGCTCACTATAATGTTTATTTTTCTGAATACGCAATATCCTATTCTTGGTCTCACTTTTTTGTTACCTCAATACTCAATACAATGCAGATTGTATGTGTACTTTTTCGTTTTTATTTCGTCAAAATAGTCAACACACTAGTGCCACCCACAACCAGATTACGCATGCGTTATATGCTGTTCACTCTAACTTATTGTCGTTCATTAGCGATTAAAAAATACAGTGGATCATTGGAACAATTTGTCACTGGAAACACTAGAGGTTATTTTTCTTTCTGTACTACTTATTACACTTACTATTGCTTTTTTTCAATTTATATTTGTGTTCCTACACATCAATGTGTATACAATATCATTCCCAATGAATTCAATTAGCTACTTAAATCATGAGATTACTTTTAAGCTTACAGGGTTGATTCCAACCAACTCTGGATTCATCAACCATAACACTACAGATTACTAGACGGTAGAATACACTACATGTAGAGAACTCCCCAACTCATACTTGATTCACGTAGTTGTATGGTTAAACATATTGGTGTGTTTCCTTCTCTCACTTTTTTTTTACTATTCTTTATTATCATAACTATTTTCATATCATGCTTATTAATCTGTTGATTCCAATATTCTTTCTGTCAAATTCATTTTCCTCCTCTTTAATTTTTTAACGACAAGCAGTACCTATAATATGATACATTAACTCATAATGCAATGAATAGATAATCAATAAAAGGAGGATGTATAAATCCAAGTAGAAAAACGGTGCACAAAAATACAAGAGTTGTTTAGAGAATCCAGCTAGGGATAATTAGGATAATGTTTTTGATCCCAATTTGGTACGGTGCTATCTTCTTGAATTTATTTTTTTTTGCATTTTTACAACTTATCTTTGACAAAACTAACGTAGTTTCAACGATGTGAAAGATCAGGGTTAGGTTGTTAATAAAAAAGTTGCTTGTGTCATATTCGCATCTGACAGTAGAAGCAAAATTTAACAATACTATAAAGTATATTTCGTGTGAAATACTTCAAGAATTTTAAAAATATAATTGGTACAAGGAACATTCAGGGAATATTTAATTCTCTGCTCATGTTAATTTCTGGTTTTGTGATTCTTGTGAGGTTAGAGAGATATCCTTATTTGCTTATTATTATTGTTTCATAAAGATTTATCTTATTACTATTTTAGAGCGTCATGTCGTGGTTATTTGGAAGGAAAAAAGTCAAAGATTCACCGCCCGATTCGGGTGAAGATACATCGCCATCAACCAATCATGCCGATGATTACATACTTGTAGAAAGGCAGACCAATTCACCTTCATCAATTGTAGGAGCACATGAAAATGATTCATCAATTAAATCCTTTGGGCTATATCCCTTTGTTCCTCAAGATCAATCTGCAAATATATCAGCATTTCCATCCCATGTTGCGCAAATGGATATTTTATGCGATGCATCAAAATATTTACATAGTATAAAATTTCAGTTGAACAAAACATTTGAAAATTATCTTGAAATTGATAGTGTACAAGCTCATGAAATTTTTTCATTCATATTGAGGATTAAAAAGGAAGATTATAATTATGATTTCTCATTAGAAACTAGTGTAATTAATGAAATGGCAACAGGCACTTCATAAGAATTTTCCTTGAGCAGATCTTGTTTTTAATGAGATTTAACACATTCTCCAATACTTTATGACAATGAATATTGTGTAAATATTACACATTTATTGGACTTTTTTTTTCTAATTTTCTTGGTAACCGGCGTGTCAATTGGAATGATGATAATAAATAGGGCACACTGTAGTCGTGATTGATTTTTAATTCATATGGCTAGACAATAGATGAGAATAATTGCGATAATAGTGAAGAACGGCAACCATGTTTTCAAGAATCCTGGCCAGCTGTAATCATGAAATAATTTGTTATATAAATATTATAAAAATAAAAATAGTTCATTGAATGATTTAATATTAATAGATTGTGAATCGAACCTGACATATCTGCCATAGATAAGCATGAGCAATGCCAATTTAACCATATTCCAATTGCTTGAATTTTTATATGCCATCAAGTTTAAGGCAGTCGCAACATGAGAATGACAGTTATCGCAGCATAAATTATGCTAAGAAAAGGACAATGAATTAAAATCTAATTTTATTAATATGCCGCCATCATTTACTATAAAAATCAAGATAAAGCACTAAATTGGAGCATTACAAACCATTCGGGTTTTATAAATATCGCTAGCTTCTGTCACAGCACTATCCCATCCTATCGCACCACCTTTTGCTAATACATGATTCAATTGCCAATATTTTGTTGGGCAACCAAAAGCCATATGATCTTCAGAAACATGGTAAGGGCCATCAAAATCTCGGATGATCCCGATGGATGTTGCAATACCCATGTGTCCAATGACTGGGAGAAAATACCTGTTATCAGCATAATTACAATTTATGCATAGATATAGCTATAAATTTTCTATAGTTTTCAGCAAATTAACATACGTGAGAATTGGTATGGGTGTCCAAACAATACAAAATGGGTATCGCTTTCGCGAGACATCAATTTGAAGATTCATTACTGTTGAAGAAATATCAAATGATAAGGTAGATCTATCTGCATAATAACCGTTTGTCATTTTTCACTGTGAAAAAAAAAAAACAATTTACATTCCAATCTATCATTTCAAGCACATATATCGCCAATTAATTTACTAAAATTGACAATTTTTCATTGTAACCCAATGCGGCACTATATGGCCAGTTTGGGAGATACAATCCATGAGAAAGGCGGTTTTCCAACAGCTTTTGTGGTTGGGAGCCCCCCCTTGTCACCACTGCCGAAGCGTTCTCAATCTCTCCCATAATCTTTGGTAGGTGTTGACGGGCGTCAAGAGGTCCTATATACTGTTTTACCAACCGTAATATTCAACTTTTTTGAAAATCCGCCTGAAAGTTTTAGTTTTCTATATACATTGTGTTGGCTCTCAATTGTAAATACGTATTCATCGTCGATTTTTAGCATTTCATTCTCACATCACCATTAACCTAAAAATTTTTCCTATAAAGCGAGCATCAAAGTTATTAATCTAACTATTTTAGCTGTACATTTTACAAAACATTCGTAACTCAACCCCGGCGACAGGATGCCAGATCATTTAGGCAATGATATGAGAAAAATTAGAGACGATGAAAAGGAAGAAAAAGAAATTAAATGTGAGTATTTGCTTGTCATTGTCAAATTTGGAACATAAGAAAAAACGGCAATTTTTTTATTGAAATACTTATATCTGTATTCTTTATGAAAAAAATAATAATTTAGCTCTGGACGAAGGTGATATTCAGCTGTTGAAGACATATGTGAGTTGTGATTTTCCATAAATACTTTGATATGTACAATAAATTCCCTAGACCAAGATCATTTTTTCATCGATAATATTGTTTTTAAACTAAAATCAATAGGGTCAAGGACAATACACAAAAAGTATTAAAACTGTTGAAGAGGATATTCAGACTATAATCAAGAGAGTTAATGAATTAACTGGCATCAAAGAATCAGATACAGGACTGGCACCTCCTGCCTTATGGGATTTAGCCGCAGATAAACAAACTTTGCAGAATGAACAACCGTTGCAAGTTGCACGTTGCACGAAGATTATTAATGCGGATTCAGACGATCCCAAATATATAATTAATGTGAAACAATTCGCGAAATTTGTTGTTGATCTAGCTGATTTAGTTGCCCCTACTGATATTGAAGAAGGAATGAGAGTTGGTGTGGATCGCAATAAATATCAAATACACATTCCACTGCCACCGAAAATTGATTCAACCGTAACAATGATGCAAGTTGAAGAAAAACCTGATGTAACTTACAGCGATGTTGGTGGCTGTAAAGAACAAATTGAGAAGCTAAGAGAAGTTGTTGAAACACCTCTGTTACATGTGAGTTTGGCTATTACCCGAAAATAATTAATGCACGCGAATTATGTAAACGCTATTGATTTTTCAGCCCGAGAAATTTGTCAATCTTGGTATTGAACCTCCCAAAGGTGTACTCCTTTTTGGTCCTCCCGGTACAGGCAAAACCCTTTGTGCCCGTGCAGTGGCCAATAGAACTGATGCTTGCTTTATTCGTGTAATTGGATCCGAGTTAGTTCAAAAATATGTTGGCGAGGTAAAGTCCGCAACGTTGTTTTTGCATTCACCATATTAAAATTCCTTATTTTATAATAATTATTTTCGCAATGTATGATGCATCAGGGTGCAAGGATGGTTAGGGAGCTTTTTGAAATGGCAAGAAGCAAGAAAGCTTGTCTCATATTTTTCGACGAAATTGATGCCATTGGAGGAGCTAGATTCGATGATGGAGCCGGTGGTGATAATGAAGTTCAGCGTACAATGCTTGAACTTATTAATCAACTTGATGGGTAATTTGTTGTGTTTTTCTTTTCTTCTTTTTGTTTTTTAATATGCGCAGAATTTACTCATGAAATGATACCGATTATTCAGATTCGATCCACGTGGAAATATCAAAGTTTTGATGGCCACCAACAGACCAGATACTCTAGACCCGGCTCTGATGCGTCCTGGAAGACTCGATAGAAAAGTGGAATTTGGTTTACCGGACTTGGAAGGAAGAACCCATATTTTCAAAATTCATGCTCGTTCAATGAGTGTCGAGCGAGATATTCGTTTTGAATTGCTTGCACGTCTGTGTCCCAATAGCACTGGTGCCGAAATCCGATCTGTTTGCACTGAGGCTGGCATGTATGCTATTCGTGCTCGACGCAAAGTTGCTACTGAAAAAGATTTCCTTGATGCCGTTGGCAAAGTTATTAAATCTTATGCTAAATTTTCAGCCACTCCTAAATACATGACTTACAATTGAGTCATTATTCATTTATCGTTCATTGAAAATTATATAATCATATCTTGTACTTGCTTATTATAATTTGTCAAATGTAATAAAAAAACGAGTGGATTCATTAAAAATGATAAATGAGAGGAGGATGCATTTTTTTTATATTGAATATCATCACTATAACCATCTAAAATAACCTTACTATTAGTAATTTGCAATATTTTTATTATAATGAAGATATCAATATATAAATAAATGACTAGCATCAGTAGATTATCAGAAAAGTATTTTTTTCCCATATGAGTGCAGATTATTATCTTTACTCGCTGAAAATACATACCGTACATTAGTTGACATAATATTACCAGGAAAGAATAATACAACGAATACAAATTCATTTTACCCCAATATCACTATGATAAAGCCTCGGTATTCTGCAGTCTCTTCTGAATGAGTTCGTAGAAGTGAAAGTTATTCGACTCTTCCCTAGTGCCAACAAGATGGAAAATTGTGGTGCTCATACAAATATTTGCTCATCTCTAAATATTGTAAAATTATTGATTATCATTCCGAAAGCTGCAACTGGTGAAAAATGGGGATATTGCAATGACTGTACTGTCATAATGAATTAAATGGAAACAATGAAAAATGGGTGGTAAAGGAAGGATGAGAGGGGCCAGGAGAGAGAAGAGCATGTAAGAAGAAAAGCATTGTCTACAAGAAGATAAAACAAAACAATGAATGCCGTATTACGAATTCGATTCCTCTGTGTTGGAAGACTCTCAAGTTTTCTTTCAAAGGATACCACGTACTTTTATAGCATGATATCTCCCCCCTGCATTCGCAGAAAAGCAGATCGAGTACGTTTGGGCGGGTTGGCGTAAAAGTAGAGGGAAAGAGCGTGTGTTGTTACACTATTCATAATCCAAGTGTGATAGCGAGGAAACGTCGCGCCAGACTCACCTCAGTGTTTTCTCGTTAATTCTCAGCGGTACAAGTGTTGTGACTGACCAAGTATTGAGAGCTCTTTAAGCCGATTCTGTATTTATTTTTAAATTAAAATTATATACCGCAATACGGCTATCAAGAAATAATCAATAGGAAGAAAAAATGGAGAAATATTCATAAGAAATTTCGACGAGACGTTATACTCAGTTATTCATACACGACAATGACATTATTATAATACCAATCGGAGAAATTGGTTTGTATGTGATTAAAAAAAAAAAAATGACTACCATTTGGATAATACTGATTTTAAACACTATTATGGTAAGAATTACATGTATGCCTGTATATATTTTTTTCTTACATGATTTTTCAACTAGACTTTCAAACTTTTCATCAAATTCGTTCTTTTGATGAAGCTTTTAAATATTATTGTAAATATGATGGATTATCGAATTATAAAAATAGCTGAAAAATATATGACTAGTGGATATTTATATAATTGGTAAAATTGATTTCAAGTTTTAATAATTAATTCATTAGAAGTGATGAAATTCCAAAGAATGGGGTAAAATTAAAATTTTACTTGAGAAAACGAGTTTTCTACAACTTACATTCTAGTTCCCTGCTTTATATTTATGTAATAAGTCAAGTTCGACGTAGACGTAACACTATTGGCATTGGCTCTCACAATTATTTTCACAGTCTATGTAACCTTCGTAAATTTATAATACTTGAGAATATATGAATATAACATCTTGGAAAATCACTTTCACTGCTTTCTTTGATTTTCCCAAATTTATAAACAAATATATGATAGCGTTTTTTTTACCCAAAAAAAGGAAACCAATGACTGGCCTCGACACTGACTATCACACTGTGTTTATTTTTCATAATTATTGCTTTCCTGGTGTTATTTTAACATTTGTTAAATTATTGCTGGAAACATAAATTGTAGTGAGTAAAAATTGAGGAGAAACACACAGACCAATGAAAATCCCACACAATCACCAATTTAAAACGGGTTGTTCACTTCCAATTACGGTTATTGTGGATTTTGCCACAGCAATTCTCCGTGAGTGGGTGTAACGAGTATCTATAACCATATATACATGTTCCCGTGTATTGTTTCTGGCCATGTGCTGACTCAGACTCAGTCCAATCAAGAGTATATAAACAAAAATTTTTCCTTGCACGATGACATGTTGATTTATCGTGGTAATTAATTTGATACCGGATTTTACAATATCATAGTTATTCCTCATTTCTTTACTGCGAATAATATAATTATGTGATTTGAGATGATGCTGGATATGATGTGGGACAAATGTGTCACCTTGCAATTAAATGTATTAGCAAAGGCTATGGTATGATTTACAATGGTGGTTATTATTATTTGACTATCTTCGTTCAGTAAGCATTGCTTATAATTATGTTTTAAAATAGAAACTTACCTTCCGTTCCTATCTGTGAAAGTGAAGACCTCTCATGTTTTGGCCTGATAGACACAGTGATGTTAGTCACTGGTGAACATGACTCTCCACTTCCAATGTGCTTCCAGCCGTGAAATGAGGCAATTATTATATAGTCTGCTATTATCAAAAGCTATATAATTTAATTTATTTTCTGTAAATTCAAACAATGTATAGTCAAATACAATCATTTCATGCACTTGATTGGAATAAATTGCCATAAGTTTTAAATCAATTTAAATTTGGTTCCTAATTTCTATTAGAGGATATTCATACTTGACAACTGCTAACTCTATATGAAAGCTGACCACCAGCCGTATGGAGATTTCTTTATATGGATATTTCAGCCGCTGTATAAGACTTTCTCAAACCCACGCCAATCGGTCGCTCTGACCAAGTGGTAATAAAAGCTAACAAACCAGTCACTGTATTAGGCAATTTAGTAACTGCCGAAAAATTTTATCTCGGTACATTATTCTGTACATATTCAGTACATATTCAGGTGACAATATATCAGACATATGCCATAGTTCAGCTGCTTGAATTTTCCGTTAATATTTACAGGCTGTGCACCCACTATGTTTTTTAATCGTCGAATATTGATTGACTTGGATGATGTACTTGATCTAAATGAATAATAATTCATACAATACACAAAGGCGAAGATCCTTGGACTCGCCCATCAACTACTTAAATAATGAATTCAAGCAGTATATGTCCCTGAGGAATGATTAAGTAATCATTTGATTAACTCAATATAATATTGAATTTCTTTTTGTCTTTTAGATTGCAGTTGTTTATGCGACACGAGATGAAATAGAGGTAGAAACCAATGGTTGGAATTTTAATCCTCACACTCAGTACCACATTCAAACTGATGAGGGCCCCGAGAGATATTTCAGGTTTCAAACTCTGAATGGGCAATTCAGAAAGGAAAAGAGACTCGAGGATGGCACTGTTATTGGCACAGAAGGATGGCTAGATCCTCTAGGCTTCTTAAGAATTAAAGATTATATTGCCGATGGTAATGGATACAGAATACTCAGGTCGGTGATAGATAGTAGTATGCACTCTCATAATATGTACTGTTAGTGTCATTAAGCCACAAAAAAATGATCTTTTTCGTTGTTTACAGATCTAAAAAAATTTTTGTTGGTAAAAATGAGCCCATTGGCGATGCCGTAGCAATCAGTCAGCGCTTTCCGACACAAACTGGAATTTTAGTACAATCACGTCGGAGACCTGTTAATCCCTTTAGGTGATCAATTTCATTTCTATTACTAATGAAAAATTGGAAGAATAAAAATAAAGGGAAAAATTTATATTACGTACTTTACAGGCAAGCTTCTTATGCAGAAATGTCCGATAATAGCATCGAAGGGAATATAGCAATAAAACCGACTAAGCGATATCCAGGGAGTGTACAACCGATGACAGTTCTGTCACCAATTATGGCTGACAAAAAGTCCAATGCGTGGAGTCAGCCCTCAAAAAATTATAATCCATCCCAAATGTCTCGAGCATATATTCATGACAATCCACATTATACTTATTCTCAATTACCAGAGCCTTCGCTGGGGATGAAACCACCTCTGAGCAATTATAGAAATATCTTTAACCAACCCATTGCCATAACTAGCAGATCAAAAGAAAAGGCAAACACTCGTACTACCGATACCCACCAGGAAAGGGTAAATCAATTCAATAATAATAATGATAATAATAAGAATACTAGCATCCTGACAGAAAAGAGCAGCCAAATACAGACTGGCGAGGAATTCCCTCAGTATGATGGAACTCACACACTTTCCGATGGATTTCAATACTATTTGAAGAAGCAATATCACGAGGAGGAAGAAAAATTGAATAATAGAGTCGGATCCTTTGGTTACATAGATCCATTTGGTATCCGGAGAGTCATTTATTACAAAACTGATGGCAGTAATGGTTTTCTTCATAAAAAAAACAACCGTTATGTTGGCCTCACAGGGACCCCTTTTGATCCGGTCCCCATATTAAAGTAGTAATAATATATATCAGTGCTAGTCTCTGGGGTGTGTAAGATTTTCCATCGCCATTGATATTGAATGGAATATATAATTTTACTCATTATTAATATTGTTATTATTATTTCTATGCTTATTGCTACGCTCTTACCCCAAAAGAGAAAAATAAAGTGAGATATTTATTGTCAACATACCAGTTATACAATGACATGTGAAGAAGAAATAATACAACTTATAATTTTTTTTTTTCTGGAGAATATACATTTATGACACACGGCCCTAGTTTACTCGAATTCATCTGTCGGGCATTTACAGAATCAGATTCACCAACCATTAACAAATCCATGCATAAGAGGCTGTCTATTCTTTAATTTAGATAATAATAGGCATAAAAACAAGTTTGTTTTTTACCGAGCTTACATTCCTTGCCTCGATGGTCACAATACATTGTCATATTTTTAATAAAATAGAACATTATAGTACAATTCAGAAAAATATTTGAAAAGAAATGTATTTTGGCCTCAAGGCAAACGTTATTCAGCATCACTCTATAATATAACTCCTTGACATCTACTATATATTTTCTACCTCTTCCCTTATGTGATTACATGAAATAATGATTGATATATTCAAATTTATATGTTAAATTTTTTATTTATTCATTAATTTGGCCAACTTAGAAAAATAATATTGAGCTCGAAAATGTCATTGATAAAGAAAAAAAATAATGGCCTTATTATGAATATAATAAGATAATTTATTATAATAACCCTTAAAAAGAAAAATAAGAGTATTTATTAATAAAATAATGTCAATCGTTATTGATATGAATATTTACAGTCAAAAGTTGTAATAAAAAAACGCTATTAATTCAATAAAATTCATCTGTATTCCATCAAATCAGTAATTACATAAACATGATTATTGATTGCGTTATGTTCCATCATGTGATGTTGTTTCAGAGGAGTGAAGAAAAAAAAATATATTGAAAGCCATTCTCCAACGTTTCCTAGTATAATATATTATTTGATAAATAATTCATAAACTGTCTATGATTATCCAACGATACTTGAGTATTTCAAAATGATTTTTTTCCTTTGAGGAGTGATAAAATTTATAAACGATAATTTTTATTATCCTGCTGTCTATCAATCTGCTGATTGAAAGGTTGTTGAGCTTTTTGTGCTGCTTCCCGTGCAGCAGTTTCCTAGAAAAGAGAAAAAAAAACAAAATGATAAATAATAGGGGAAGGAAAGACAAGCATCTTCACATTATATTTACCTCTTGTTGACGTATACCAGCATAAATGAGATCAAGACCTTTCTGAATTTCCTCGCTAACTGGTGGCGGAGTAGGAATATGATCGCCGGTAGCGTGGAATCCAGTTTCATCCGCTGTATAGTGAATAGTTATAATTTGGCCCTCGGGACTGGTATATGAGTAGCTACCCTGTTGAACCAGAGCTTCAGCCTTATTATCCCCTTCGCCAATAGTTTTCACATAGCCACTCTCTTCTGCAACAATGTTATTGCCAGTCTCATAACTGAAACAAATAAAGTAAACTGAACAAAACTAGACGAACAAATAGCGTACGAGTCAGACTGCTCAATTGAATTCAATACAAACTCTACCTAGTTCTATATGTTCCGTCGTGTTCCTGTTCTTTATTCCATTGCAAAATTGGAACATATGTAGTAGTACTGAATTGTCTGTCATTATTTACTGATCTTTGATGCTCTTCTTGATACTGTCCTGGTGTCGGCGATTGTGATGAGTGCTGTTGTCGGCCTGGATGGTAATTTTGGCCAAATACTGTACCAATAAACATGGCTAATACCTGAAATGTCGTATAATATATTGTATCCGCTTCATCTAATATTTATTATTACTGATATTGTCCTTATTATTTCAGTAATAAAAATTTTGGATTCAAGTTAATTTACTGACGCGACTTGTTGATAGACTATTGAGAGCATAGTGGGGTAGAGAGGAGATCACACCGGAGATGAGTGAAAGTGAAAAGTAAAATGCCAGGTCGGGTCATTTAACTCTTGACCTGTTAACCAATAGGTCTTCACACTATCATCATTGAAAATCAAATTCATTCCCTATTTTTCATGTTTTTTGTGCTTCTCTCTTTTAATTCATTGAAATGATTCTACTTTGCATACGAGACAACTTTCTCATGGTGATTGTGACTTCTTACTTTTGCATATTTCAACTAAATTACATAACTGAAAATGAATACAGTATATAGAATGTAGATCCACCACGTTAAATTACAATATTATCCATAAAACTAATATAATTAGAAGGAAATTTATCAACAGAAAAATCATATAAATTGTATGACTTACCAAAAATTTCATATTTAACTCCTTGAGAAGAAAGTTGTTATTCACTAAAAAAGTAAAAGGTGTGTAGCAGATTCCTGCGGACTATATAAGTATGAAATTATTTTATCTCTTATTGCAGTATAATCACTCAAGTAACACAAAGTACTCTGTGTCCTGCCAGAGGAAAGAAATCAGCTTTTATACGGACTCTCACTTTACCACCTCCCTCATGAGAAGCTCATGAATTATACGCGTAAATATCTATGAGCTCAATGTTTTTCGGCGATTAAAGTACAGCTAATGATGGGCATAATAGTAATTATGGTAA
Organism: Diachasmimorpha longicaudata; assembly: GCF_034640455.1. Classification (NCBI taxonomy): domain Eukaryota; kingdom Metazoa; phylum Arthropoda; class Insecta; order Hymenoptera; family Braconidae; genus Diachasmimorpha; species Diachasmimorpha longicaudata. Next base: position 11,497,261 of record NC_087228.1, on the reverse strand, counting down.
ATTCTTCACATTGAATGAATATTGATAGTTTTCCTTTTCTTCTTTTTCGGTACAGTAAATAAAAAAAAAATATAATAATATATATATATATATGTATATATCTTTGCCTTTATCATCATGTTGCCTTGGCGACATTTGATAGAAGTAGAAATTTTCAACGCCTCGTGTTATTGTATCATCATCAAGAGTACACGATGCACTATTTCGTAAGATGTCGTAGAAATATATCTATATACATATATATATATATATATTTGTATGTAAGAACATCTGAGCAGCAGTAGAAGAAGAAGGAAATGTTACTTTCACATGGCCTTCGTGATTGCAGATGCATAAAATCCAGAGGCTGGTGTGCGTATTAATGACCTCTTGTCTGGAACTTTCCTCTTCATCTCAAATATAAGTAGTTAAGAACCGATTGTCTTTATTATGTCAGACATATGCGGAGCGATTTAGTCTCTAAAATTGAAATAAACTGAAAAAACTAAGCTAGTAAAATATATACTGAAACCAGGAGTTTATGAAGATGTTTACATAGATTGGAATGGAAAAATTCAATCGTGTTCCACCAATTTTTCAACTTTTCCGGGGGCCAGATAGCTATAATAAATATTCAGGATGAATTAATAGAATGGTTTTATATAAATTAAAAATAAATTAGAAATACATTGATACCTTAAATTATAGGTAGTATTGTCCGAAGCAAGTAACAATGGCTTTTCGCACAATGATTTGGCAGTACATGTTTTTGTACGACGGATTGAGGATTGGTCGACAGGTTGATAACTTAGGCTCATGGTCGTCTCATTTTCCATTGGATTATCGAATGATTGCCACGTTCGACGAGGTTTGAATGACTTAAGTCGTGAAAGATGTTTCAAATCATGACCAAAATAGGATAATCTTTGAATCGTACAACCTGGTATGAGTGAATAAAAAATGAAAAAATGAGTGCACCTATGTATGTATAATTAATAACTCACCTCCGAGTGGCTGATGAGATGTTTCCAAATTATCCTTGGGAGGAAAAGCCAGAACAGGAATACCGCATTTCCAAGTAAAATCGTATTTTTGAGTTGTCAAGTTTTGTATTGGCCCTTTACCTGCCCAGGTTTTTGAACACGGCAACACACAGTTTTCAGGTATTACACCCCAATTTCCCAAATAGCTCAACTGAATTTGACACAATGATTTTTTTTTAATTTTGGAATTAATAATTCATATGGAAAAAAATATGATAGAAAAAATATGAAACTAAAATTGTACCCTGTGAATTGTGTCGTGGGACAGGGGACACGCGGATAATTGAGTAGATGATAACGGTGTGATGGGCAACCGTCTAGCACATCCACATCCATGATAACTCAGATTATATGTTGTTTTATCATCAGAGTAATAATCGGCATTCAATATATTTTTCGAGGGTCTCATAATAAAGGGCTTACGTATTGATTGTTTATTGGGCAGATAACTGAGACGATAAGTAGTATAATCATCCAATTTCGTGCGTGGCGAATGGTATTTAATATACTTTTTCCATGGGCTGTTATTCTATAGAAATGGAAAATTATAATGATATATTTACGCAACAATGGTTTAAGATATAAATTTATTCTTACTTTAGTTGATGGTAATTCATTTGGCCAATAGCTAAGTTTATATGTCGTACAATCGTCAACCGGTACAATCCCTTTCATATATTTACTGATGGGTTTGAAAGAAGTAATAGGAGTTCGACCATCAGATTTATAATAACTCAAATTGTAAGTGGTATCACCTTCATAATTGATGAATTATTATTCCTTTTGACGGAGTATTATTTAGGACACTTTTATATTATATTTATACATTACTCGATAGTTTAGTAGTTGGACAGCATAAATTCGGCCGATTCTTCACAGCCTTTGGTTTTGGTACCAATTTCCAAGTGTAATCGCATTTGTTTGTTGTCATATTTAGCATTGGTCCTCTCCCTAACCATTGTTTATCGCATCTTATTGGGTGAACTTTTGGTTGATCCAAGTACCAATTTCCCAAATAACTCACCTAAAATATCAATGAAAAAAAAATCCAAGTTAATACAAATGCACAATAGCTAGAAAGTAGGTGTGAAAAGTTATACTTTGTGAGTTGTTTCGTCGGCAATGGATCCGTCGCCAACAGTGAGTGAAGCTTTGTGTTTAAAAGGTTTTACTCTGGAAAACGTTGGTTCTTTATGCCAATATGACCGGTTATACGTTGTGTATCTTTCAATTGGATCGGGGGTTCTCCAGTAGGTCTAAATATTATTGTTGGAGAAAATCTATTACATTAATTCCAATTGGATTAAAACAAATTTATCATCACAATAATTTTTATGTACACGTATCGGAGCGAAAGATTTGGGTACATCTGGCTGGATATATTTGAACAATTTCGATTGACCATCACAACAACAGCAACATTTACAATTTTCACGGTGATCCACCTATACATTTTATTTACTTATATTAATTGTCATCTATCAAATTGTAGGTATATGTGGGGAACAAAAATCCAATCAACATACACAAATGGTCTTTTTCAACAGAATTACAGAAGGGCGATGATAATCTACTGGACGACTGCGAAACAAATTCAATATAGAAATAATTCATATTATAATTGTATAAAACTTGTAGCACAATATTCACCGATGGGATTGAGGGCAAATTTCCATAATTTTTCCAATTACACAAACTATTGAACGTAGTCTTAACAAAAAAAAATGACTGCAGATAAAATCTAAAAACGACCGAATGAAACATTCTTTTTTTTTTATTTCCATATTTGAATGATAATAATGAAAAATGCGCAGTATAAAAAATAGGTTATTATATTTTTACAATGTTTTATTAATGATTGAGTAAAAAAAATATGGACTTAATGCTATATTCTTAATTGACGGCATCGGGTCGATTATTTTTGGTATGAAGTCACTAATGATAGTATTATATTTGTACAAATTAACTTTTAATGAAGAAAAACTTCGAATTGCTTGTCAAATGGACATTTGTAATTTGGTATCGTCTTATATACCTCGATTGTTTTGCGGTTTCCTCAAGTATAGGTAAAACCAATTCTTTGGAACATTTGTGGAGAGTGTGTCGCGGCAACTGCCAACAAAAGTGGTACATCTGCAGCATCAATATCTAATACACTGGTTAAATTAGCAAGATTGATACTACATATATCCATTGTCATTATCAATTGTGCTAGAGCTTCACTCCGGAGCCACATTTCTCGCATTTTAGATTCCAAGATGGTAAAACAATATAGCGGTGATTTGTCCTTCGTCCACAAATAAACAAATGGCTCCAACATTCCCGATACTAATTTCGACATGCCGACTGGTAATAATGAATTATACATTGGTAATTTATTAGAAATGAGTCCAACTTGACAATTATCGATATCAGCCACAATACAGAGGGATTCCGAGATTGAATAATCAAAGAGTGAATGTTTAGTGGACAGGCCAATATCATTGACTAACTCTGATAATTGACTTTCCATTGTTGGATTTATAACACTATCCGTTGTTTTCTTTTCATTAATATCTTTATCCAGTTTATCACTTTGATTGGATTTCTTTATTAAACCCTGGATAATAAGATCTGCGGTATAATGGACATCTGAATAAAAAATGTCTCCATCTGATTTTAGGACTGCTCTCTGCAAGAGAGTATCTGTGTATCCTGCGGTTGGCTTCATTTCACTTTGTCCTTTCATCAAATCATCATCATCATCATCGTCATCCTCTTTACCCCTGAAAATAAATATATTGATGCAATATTCATTTATTCATTAAGCATATAGATTTAATACTAGTAATAATAATATCAATAATAATAATAGCAATAATAATAATAATAATAATAATAATAATAATAACCTTGGCATAGGCAACTCAATGAAACTATTGGCCTCCAAAAGTTGATCGACAGTTGAACAGTCAGTTCGACAGTTACGCCCAGTCCGTATTCCGATAGTTGATGCGCTGCAAGTTCGTAGAACTTCAGTTGCATTAGTTGGTGTTTCCAAAAGCAGTTTCCTGCTTTCAAAATTCCCATTTGCAGTTGAGCCATTACACTTTGGACACGAAATACCAAATGATCTATCTTTACTCAGAGATGTACCAGGACGTTGAATACTTTTCGAAGTTTCGGGAAAATTTCTCTGAAGAATTTTTCTTAAAACTCCTTCAGGCAACTGAGCAGAGGTACTCGGTACGCGTGTAAATGCAAATGAACATTGACAACTATAATTTCGATTTGTCTCTATTGGCTCTTTTTCATTAATTGCCCGTTTTTCATCACCAACAGTGAAAAAAACGTGATTCTGTTTATCACTTTCATACGCAATCTGGGAAAAGTATACTTCTCTTTCATTGGGACCAGTGACATTAATTGAACACACTTCCTTGTTTGAATCACAATGATTGGGAAGCAATAATGATTCCATTGTTTTTGAGTCCAATTTATTTTGACATTCATCCAGTGTCAATAATGGCGCATTTGCCGTAGTTTTTTCACTATCTCCGACTATTTTAATGATTTTGGAATTAATCACATCTTTTTCGAAACTTTCTATATCATCTTGATATGAATCCAATTTCAACGCAACTTTCTCCTCCAATTTTAGACAATTTGAGCTCTCTAGATTGAGATTTTTACTTGAACTTGTAGTTTTCTTTAATCTTGGAATGTTAAAATCATCTTTTTTCTCCGTTAAAGAGCACTTGGCCACTCTATCGTTGGGTTCAGTTATTATTTTTGTGTTCGAACGTCCTGTAGATGAATTTCTCAAGTTATTGACGGTAGAATATTCATGACCAGAAGAAAAACATGATGAAGATGAAGAAGACGAGGCGGTAGCCAAGCCCGATGCCACTGTCGTTGATAATGCTGATGTTGGTGGACGAAAAGATGAAATAATAGCAGATGAGAATGCTTTACTCTGCTTTTTTTTTATAACAGCAATAGCTTCTAGTACATCTTCACCCGAAGTGTTACGATAAATATAATGTCTTTTAACAATGGCACTGCGAATAAAGTAGGAAAGAAATTTTAATATTGCATCGATCAAATGCAATTTATCTGCATCACCAGTTATAATTGTATGTACTCTTTTTGATGGACTTCCCAAAGTACCATACAACTCACTTAACTGTATCCACAGTGGGTTACACGGATACTTTCTTTTCATATTCTCCAACCAGTTTTTTTCTTCTAATGATACAACGCTGTTGACCCATCCCAAATGATAGGTCAAGACAGCTGTAATTAATGTACTGAGAAAAAAGTTCGTTGATTTAGTATCTAAGATGTTGAGTAACTGACACATTTGTTGAAAGTTCCTACAGAGCATGGTACTTCTTTTATAATTTGAAATTGATTTGTTGAGAATAATTTCGTGCCATATTGAAAGATCATTATCACCATATTTCCTAGTAACAAGTAGGCGCAGTAACCAGCATGTACATCGAAAAGAGGTTTGATGTAATCGCTCAATGAGCCCTCTCTGTTTATTGCTAGTTATGCACGTCTGACAAAGTCTATCTAATATTGCCTCTAATTGTGATGCATGCTCAAAAATCCTCAACTCCATTTCTTTTTCTCGTTCAGGTGTTAATTTAATGATTATCGTGAGCCCCAATCTTGTTTTGTGCCGACGTCTACCAGAATTATAAATATCATCGCACGTAGAAAGACACAATAGTGGCATCTGACTAGTAGTAGTAGTAGTAGTAGTGGTAATAGTTGTAGTAGTAGTAATAGTAGTAGTAGAAGTAGTAGTGGTAGTAGTGGTAGTCGTAGTTGTAGCAGTAGTAGCTGTTGTTGTTGTAGTAGTCGTACTAGTCATAACAGTAATAGCAGCATTATTACTTCCATTACTAATAGTATTAGTAGCTGCAGTATTGAAGCAAGGGCTATTATCTCTATAAATTTGCAACCCAAGTATTTCATCCATTTCATAATTTACATCTGTAGAGTGATTCAAAGATGTTGAGACCGCTCGTAACCATCTTCTACGAAGACTCGGATAACTACCAAAGCCCGATGATGATGTACTATTACTATTTGACTCTAGGGATCCTTCTGAATGACTGTTCATTGCAGGTGATACTGGAAATTTTGGTACATCGAGATCCCAACCACTGCAAGTACTTGAACATGTTGAACTCTTCCTCAAGCTATTTCCTGATATATTGCCTGAGCTATCACGAGAGAGTAGCTTTCGCATATTTCCATTACTTGAATTATTATTATTGTTATTATTATTATTATTATTATTATTATTATTATTATTCGTGTTATTATTATTATTATTATTATTGCTATTATTATTAACTAACGATATTGCCAAAGTTTCATCGGTCAATTTCTCATTGTTCCTGCGAATCATATGATCTGGTGCGGGGAATACTTTTGTACATATTATGCATCGTGGATATTCCAAAGTGTGAATTTTGAAAAGAGTCCCTCTGTATGTCATAGCCACGGTTCCAAACACCATTTCACTCAATAAATTCACGTTATCGCAGACTTCTTTGTCGCACTGTAATCAGCATAATTCAGTACCAATAGTACCAATTATTTTTGACTCACAATTGTAAATGTGATAAACTGAGTAAACTCACTTCATGTGGGAGTCCATTTCCATTCCTGGAACATGAAGTGCTTGTGCTGCGGTAGGTTGATGAAGTTGATGCATTATTTTTTCCAGCAGTAAGAGAATCGAAAAGTAACTTTCTACCACGCCGTTCACATTCACGAAATAAGAGAACTCTTATTTGATCTGCTCCAAAATTCAATGTGTTTCTGGTAACCATGAAAAAGACAATATCATTGAACATACCTAAACACTTGTTACCCGAGTTAAATAAAGGTTATGATCTATTAGCTCAATGAAATCTATTATTTGGTAATGATTATAATATTATAGAAGATGAGAGAAACTTGAAAATCATCATCAGTAATGGATTTTCTGTATAATAAAGGGAACAAATAATAATATAGGGTCTCTCACCGAATGCGAGTTCCTGCACTAATATCAACTGGTAATTTGCAATCTGCAGTGGTTTTAATATTTTTTCTTGGAACAAAAAGTCTATTGATCAAAGGCATCATAGGTTGAAAAGTCGCCCATTCACTAGCCCCACATTTCTACTATTTTCACTGTTTGTAAAACAATATTCGATAAAAAGACGAACACAAAGATATATATTCATATATATAAATATATATGGAGTATATATTACATATATGTATGTAGACATACGTGCACGAAGCACCTGCATATGATTCTTTTTTCTATTTTATTTCTCATTCACATATAACTCCACATCTCTTGATATTTCGTATTATTTATTTGATTTGTTCTTCAATTAATCTTCAATAACCTCGACTTTATGTCATAGATGTACACACAAAATGATCACTCAGTGCACGTATTCGCAATTCCATAAAATATCACAACTGTAAATAAAGTCACGTGCAGCAAAAGTCATATGATGTATTTCAGATAATATATGTCACCCTAGATACAAGATAAAAACATTATCTTCAAAGGCAGACATCTCATTTTCCATTCAGCATTTCACCAGCTTATATTGATTAATAAATTGAATAAACAAACACAAATTTTTCAATTTCCAATTAAATTCTGCATGATAATTGGGAAAATTATTCACATGGTAAAAATCCATTGGACATCATATTTTTATTTAATGCGACCGATGAATAAACGGTTTATGCGTATATGAATAAAATACACATAATGATTGAGATGTGAAACTAAAAAGTGTTTAGACCACGAGTGAGGCGGTAAATGATTGTACCCTTCAATTTATTTAATCCTAAATTTTGATTAGGTGTAATACAGATGATATGATTATTGTCAATTTTTTTAATGCAAATAACATATAATGCGCAGAATCCACAATAGAATATGGAAACCTCTGCTGTGCTATCCGTGTGCATTAGATCTGACATCCCTTGTCCTTTTTTCATCCCTTTCGTTTGGTGAATGGTGCAGGCGATCCGCATCTCACGGCTTCTCTTTACATTTATCCAATGTGCTGGTGAAATATAGAGCAATAATTAACGGGATTTATCATTATAATATTCAATTGATAAATAAAAATCAATATATACATATATAATAATTGAAAATGAGACAGTTTTGAGCAAATTAAACATGTTTTACTACTATTGTCCTATCATTCTTTATTCTCACTGATTTATTGATTGAAAAATAAAGAGTAAAACTGATGATACTGGCGTGCAATCGGCGCAAGTTAGTTTCGATTGGCATCTCTGACATGAAAGTCGATCAATACACGTTCCTTCACTACCTCCACATTTCTTTCTACATGCGTAAGTTGCTTGTTTTCTTTTCCATTTATCTTTGTTTCTAACTTTTGCTGATGCATGGTATATAAACCATGTACTATAAAAAATAGAAAATATAGAAAAATATCGAGAGCTACAATAATATTTACATCTCTTTTTGTACATTTTCAAGGTTTCGGTTGAATAACGCAATGGAGAGCACGTGTAAGTTAGATACTGAAACTTATTATACTTATTATGAATGATTAATTAATATAATGGTAAAATAACATTTTTACTTGAATACCTCATTAATACTCAGTTACTCTCCATCAAAAGAGTCCTGTTCCATTGACTGCTGTAGGGCGTATTCAGTGTCAAAACAACAACTCATTGACATGTTTACGTTACTAATTTGGAATTACTGGTATTTATGGTATGGAAGGATAATTAGTATCGCTCGAAACATCATGAAGTATAATTTCCCTTAATTAATAATGTGTAATATTTATTTTTCAAGGGCTGTAATAATAGCAGGGCTAGTACTAGCCTCTGTATATGGTTGCTGGCTGTGGAAAAGACAAAAAATAATGATAACTTGTTCAACTGAGAGTATAGCATCATCTGACAGAAGATATTCAACTGCCTGTTATCCTCCTCCACCTCATTACAGTCCATGCAATTCATTAATTCAAACTTTACCGCCACCGTACAATGAAGTAACATCAAAGCCAGACCTCTATCCTCTCGTTATTGGATTTGGAGATGAAAGTATGGGGAAAGGACCGTGCTCAAGCTTTGTAATGCGATACTTTCGTACACTCTCCCATACAAGTACACTTGATTCTCTGAGTTCAAGTTTTATGTGTAATGTTGTGAACGAGGCCAACACTATTATTCCACCTCCTTATTCAATCGATTCATGTAACAATAGTATTGATGAATTATCAACCATGGAGTGTGAGAGAGCACATCTTCCCAATGGAGGATCCTTTGTTTCACTGGCTAATAACCAAACAACTTCCGACATATCGAGTCTAGCAGCGCAATCACCATGTTCTCCCCCACGTGCTACCAGTCCCACCATTGAATTACGTGAACTACTTGATAAAATTCAGCAATTGCCGCCCCACGACTCTTCAATTAATCGAATAAATTATCAAAATCGTCCACAAGCATTGAATTTTCGAGGAATTCAATCGTCAATACAAGATTTTTATAGTCCTGGAGAGTATATAAACAGTAGCCGCTTACGGCGAACACGCGGAGGTAAAACTTACATGCCTCTTGGTCAGATGACTGCAAGGAATAATAAACCAAAGTATTGGCTATCGAGATCGGCTCCAACAACTCCATCGGGCACAATACCCCTGACTTTTATACCCGGTGTTCATAATCCATTGAGGCCCTTAGATACTACTCATCATCGTCATTATAATCATCATCAGCAAGCAATTCCCTTGCTTTCGGAACAAGATGAAAATTCCATTCCACCGAATTCTGCTGAGGGCTCATTTTTCACCGAGAACGGCGAACAATTACAACAATTATGACTATTTATGTCATATTGTATGATATAAATATATTTCAATTTATAAAGCTCAGATGAGAACCTCAAACAATTTTAGTAATTGTAAAAATTTGAATCCTCTTATTTAAGACTGTTAAATTACAAGACAAGGACATTATTCCTCTCGTTAGCAAGATATTTTTTATTCGAAAAAAATTGCCACTCGTATTGCTATATGCTCAATGGATTCAGACAGCCCTGCATTGGGCAAATAGTTTTTCAGTCGAAAAAAAAGTCAAAATTTATTTAATGCAAATCTTCAAACTCTTTTCATGAGTAACAATAAAATTGTAAAATTTGATAGATCAAGAGTGGCATAAAAATTATCTTGTTATATGTAAAAAATGAAAATAATAATAATAATGATAATAAAATACAGTGAAGAAGAAAAGTAAAAATACGAAGGATTTTGGACTTGTAAATTGATGAGTTCCCATTCCCCCATTCTAAAAGTGTTACAATGCCACAGAATAATACCAAAGAGGTTCATCAATTTTAATGTTTAAAAAATACATCTAAATTACATGATTATTATTACTGTGAATAAACATTTACTGCACCCAGTGCATGAATAATGCAGAGAAAAAAAATAATATAAATATAAAAAATTATACAAACTATACCAATGAATAACTAGACGAATAATAATAATAAATTATTATTATTATTGCGCTGTGAAAAAATCACAGTAGTGAATGTGAATCCCTTAATTTCAGTTACTAAAACAACACATAGAGTGAGAATTTCGTAATAACGATGCTCATGTACCACTTTGTCTCTACGATGACGATAATATGACAACAATGTAGATACTTGATATAAAGTAAGTTAAATGATAATTCTATAGCTGATCACCTCTTTTCGCTCGAAAAATAATGTTATTAAAATACCTGTGCATCAAGTATTGTCATGTATTTTTTTATAAATAAATGTAATACTATGAAAAATGTAATAAAAATATTAATTCAAAATTTTGGAATTTAAATATAAATATATTAATAGTCAAATACTACTCGTCTTTTACCTTAACAATTTATATTTAGCAAGAGAGTAAATAGTTATTAATTCCATAAGAGGCCTATTTATTTCATTAATGTGTAAAATAGATACAATATTTTTCACATATAATATTAGAGAGAAAATACACATATACAGCAGCAGTTCATGGATTTGATATATTTTCAATGATCTCGTATTTATAAGCAGTAATAAATTATTGGACGTAGCGGTAGTTTACCATATTTAGATACTTAGTTATTCAATTGTGACTATCCAAGTAAATGACTATTCAATAAATAAAATGTAAAACACATCTATTGAAACTCTTTGTTTACAATTAAAAGTATGAACAATCTAAGTTTAATGCTACAGATGGGCAAATGAAATTATATATTTAAAAAAGGCTTGTAATTATCCAATTTTTTTGCTTATCAGAAGAAAGTTTTTATATCTAATGGAATTGGATTATTATTATTATTAATAATATATACATGAACAATTTATGCTCGATTAAACTTAATAATAATTCATGGAAAGTCCACGAAATTTGTAAAAAAAGTTTATAAATTTATAAAATTATCAAATGACTTCATGAATTGTGATTCAATAAAATTGTTATTTAAATAAAAAAATTAATTTTTTGAAACGATAATCCCTTTTGGTGGATTATTATTCGATCCACTTATAGCATTAAATAAAGCTGAACTATTTCTTTTGAAAGTGTCATGTATATCGCCTGGCCATATAGATTCGCCAAGTAATGGCGACAAGTTATCACACAATTTATAATAATTATCTTTTAAAACTCGTTGATACTCTTGTTGATCATTTGTAATCAATTTACTATTTATCTGCAAGGCTGTATAACATATTTTAATGAAATCTCTAAAGACATCTCTGAGTTGTTCAACTTTATCATCAGGATATTGTGGAGATAAGGCAGGATCAAGAAATGCTGAGGCATAAGCAAGTGGCCCAGCATTAACTGTAACGCACACACTGCCTTGAAGTCGCAGTTGTAATTTTTTAATATCAGTTGGTAAAATCAAAGTGACATCCTGAAGCTCTTGAACTCTCTGTTTCATTTCGTCTAATGCCACTTCAATCGGTGTTAATTTAATTATTTTTTTCTCTATAACAAATATCCGTTTCTTAATATAAGGGAATGCAAATGGTGTGAATAAAATAGTCCTTCGTTTCCACTGCTCCTCTGGACTGCCATGAGGCTTTCCTTCTTTAGTGAATGGTGTCTCAAACATGAAACTTGAGACATCGTGATTCTGTTGAAATTCAGTTACTCTCCTTGCAAGCTCTTCATTTTCAAAGTAAGGAGTGACATGGGTCACTTGTATATATGCTAATTTAGTATCAAGTAATGTTTCATCAATTGGTGCTGAATCCATAATCATTTTTACATTCTCTGAGCCAAATTTATCAGAATATAAACGATTGAGGCGTTCCGATACTTCAGAAAGTGATGTTACTTTGGGCTCTTTATAAATATACTCTTGACAATTTTCTTCTTCAAAATAAGCAGAACCAACAAAAGCAACTCTATAATAACGTCCAAGTAATCTTTTACCAGTTCTTGTTACCTCAACAATTTTATTACAAGCTTGCGCCAAATGAGAATAACATGTTGCCAGGGCACTGTAATCAGGTTTGTTCTCAAGCATAGGAATAATAAGTCGATAAAGTGGCCCTAATAGTTCAAAACGCTCAGCTTTTTCTAACGTTTCAGTGCATTTTTCCAATTGCTCGAGTAGAATTGCACTATTATAATGGACGTCTTGCACTCCGGAATCGAGTTTTAATCCTTTTTCATCTTTACTAATATTTATTGATATTTTATCGAACGCTTCACTACCCCAATGTTGAATTTTTTTCATTTTCAAATATTCAGCAATGAGTGCAGCAATATGCAATTGACAGCAAGCAGCTTCAGAGTAATCACCATTTCTCGTATGATTTCTTGCCATTGTTTCGAGCCAGGTATGCCTAAGCTCAGGTGTACTTGCATAAGAATTAGCTAAACTGTGTTGTAAATCGACCAACATTTCAGGATTATCATTGTGTTCTCGCATTTGTGCTGTCGCCATTAATACAGTACGAATTCTCTTAATTAAATCCTTAACTTCAATTGGAAAACCTGTTCCTTTCATAACTTTGTCCGACGTTGCATAACTATTTATCAAAGATAGTGACTCTTGGAATCGTGAATTATTAAGACCAATAACGTTACCGAGCATTTGTGACACTGATATTATTACTTGAAGATGTACCCTTGTTAAGCCCTTTCTATTTGTATATTCAAAATTACTTCTCATTAGTAAATAGAGTAATGCACATGATTCTTGTCTAATTGAACTGAGTTTACTATTGCAGCATCTTAATAAATGATAACATAAAAGTCCACATAATACTGCACTCCCATTGAATAATACCATTGAATAATTATTCAGATATGCTCGAAAACTTGCAAATACGTGACGATAGAGACTCTCCGATTGGCCTATTTCTAAAAATTTCAAATAAATATAAAATAATTTTTTCATTATATTATTATCACCGTCATTAAGAAGTAATACTTCTTTAAAATGAATGCAAAATAATCCAAGGCAATCGAGTACGATGAGTCCAATTTCAGTTGATAAATTTGCCTCTTGTAGAATTGTCTGAAATTTTCCATTTTCCTCCTCGTCGATTAAATTCTCTCTTGTTGATGGTGGTATATTATGAGACTGAAGTGTAGCAGTTGCCGAATTATCTGATGAAAAAATTGGTGGGGCTATTCTAGCCGGCAGTGTCATGGATTTGGTTGTTTTCACTTTTACATTCGTGTTGGAATTAATTTTCGATATTATCTGCCTTTTTCCATCATATTTGAAATGATGTAGACTCATTTCAATGACAGTGAAAAAACTTTGAATATCACTGTTGGAGCATTGTTGCCACCAAGCAATTATTTGATGATCACCAAGATACTTCATAACAAATAAAAAACAAATTAGTAAATCTTTCATTTCCGATGATTGCAGTTTGTCACATCTCGGCGATGTTTGAGTTACACTCAATGATCTTAAATGCCCAACTTTACGATTGTGTTCACTTGTTACATCATTATCAGGGACCGTCACATTGCTTCTAGAATCACAACAGGCTATTGTTGTGTCTTGTGATAAATGAGAATAAGAGGCACTTGATAAAGTTGATGCGTTAGACTCTATGCTGGTACATGATAATCCATTGGCTAAATTTTGTCCAGCAATGGCAGCGAAATAGGTTGAATCACGCAAATGTACGGACGCTCGTTTTGGCGATTGTGCATCTAAGTGGAGTGTCAATCTGTGCACTGATTTTGGTGTTTCATTATTCATCTGTTCTTTATCTTTATTATTGAACAATGAATTGCTCATTGGCACACGATTCGAGGAACTTGCTGGATCCAATACATCAAGCTTATTATTGCATTTATCGTCAGTCTCATCTGTTCTCTCAAGCCTGTGTAAATTTTCCAACACAACCCCCAACCAGGGAATATAAATTGCTGCTATGCGACTCATCTGGCCTTTATTCTCGTATCTATCGTCTAATTCATGTTTGGCGAGTAAATCTCGAAGCGTGGCTATAGCAATTTTTCTTATCTGTACTATTTCGTTGAGCGAAGATTTCACTTCTTGAAGCAGTAAACCGACAAGGAAGTGATGTTTACAAAACTCCTGAGACAGGTAGTATTCCAATAATAAATCTGTAATTATGCAATCTATGTATTTATCTTTTTCATTTTCTCTCTCTCTATCTTTATCTTGCAACACTGGAATATTATCAACAATTCGGAGATAATTATACATATTATATTACCTACCATCACTTTCCAATTCTGATGCCGATTATTGTTGGAATATTTGACAAAAATCAGATATAATTAATTTTCGTAATATTATTGATTGTTATTGCTATTGTTATTTATAAGTACTATTACTCCAGTATCTTACCTTTCGTTGTTACCCGGCTCTGCATCATTGGTAAATTGAAGGAAATATAGTGTTCGTGGGAGCATATGATTTGTAGAAAAATAAACTTATAATCTTGGAGTGCTCTCGCATCACCGGGTGTAAAATGGCTCATGTACTGATTAATGAGAGTAAAGACAAATCCTCTATCCATAAAAGTAAGGCATTTCTGGAATTGATAAGAGAATACAAAAATGATTGACATAGTTATAAAATTTTTTAGGAAGAAAAAAATAAAGCAATAAGAAAACAATACTTCACATTGTACCTTAAGGAAATGTGCAAGACTTTTATTTAATTCGTGTGTCTCCGCTGGCATTTCTTTGTACTTGATCATCAAATAAGGCATAATTACTTCCAATAACTTTTTAATTGCTTTATAATAATTATCTGGAAAGCGTTCATTGCGATGCATTTTGATTCTTCCAGTTGTCAGCATATGTTGTGCCATACTTTTCACCATAATTTCAAAAAAGAAATTCGAATGATGCATAAACTTATTGACAATAAGAAAATCAGTGTTGCTTGGTTGAAGAAGAGTTGGAAGATATTTAACAAGTTGTTGGTGAACTGTAGTTGGAGAATTAGTACCACTGGATGGAGCAAAAAATACAAATTTCACGTACGTCTGAAGTACATCTCTTCTTCCGGCCTCATGAAGTAAATTTATAATGTGAATCAAAAGTCTAATTATGCACAAACACACTTCTTCTGTTGAACCGGAAATTAATAATACAAACAGTTGATTGAGTATTGTTGGTAAGAATGTTATTGCAGTGACAAGTTGTATAGCATGTGCTGCCTTTAATATTTTACAAGTCTCTATGTCGCATGGCACTATCGTCGACACTTTTCTATCCAAAATTTTCTCAGCATGGACAAACAAATTATGCAAATGTAAATCTCTGGTAAATACAGTGGACGTGAGGTGAAATGATACTGTGAAAATGGGCCTCTGACCATCAATCCAAGTGACATCAGGACCAGCATTGCCCTGACCAAGACCTAATGGTTCAATCGAAAGATATCCTGATGGTAAATGTGTTGCAACTGGCAACGAATGTAAATTAATTCCCATATCTATAAGAAGTTTGCCTTTATCTAATAAATGTATCCATGAATAACCAACACAAGTTTCGATGCAATTATCCTTTTTCTTAGTCATATCACAGCTGATGTGATAAAACGAAAAGAGAAGATGATGCTTAGCATGAAGTTTGTTGGGTAATTTAATTTTTATTTCTTCATACCAGGAAGGCATTACACTGTGATGTAATACTGGACAGCTTCCTCTAGTTGATAATATTATAGAATTGGATTTATCATAAATACATTTCAATGCTTTTTTTCCACCACTCTCGTCCTCAATCTCATCATTATCCCTGATCTCCACAATACACGATATATTTCTAGCTCGGTTGAAAAACTTTTGTGTATCAAAATTTAAGCTCTGTGGATAAACGTATAAGTTATTTCTATAAGTTGTGTAAGGATGAAGAATATCTCTCTCTGATGGGCTTTCAAATTCCAATATTTCAAGAGTTGGTAATGTAACTGGTGGTATTGGAAAGGGTTGAATAGGCTCCAACGATGTTGTCAATGTATTTTCGGGAAGTTCATTAATTGTTTCAACATGGATTTTAAGCCAACCAGGTATCACAGTTAATTTACTCAATTTCTCCGGTTTTCTATACTCAGAGAGTAATTTAATGATATCATCATCGCGCATTTTATTGATTTCTTGTCGATAAATTGCTGGAAAATCAGACGATGTATCGAGCTCATTGCTGTATAATCGAAAAAGTGGTCTTGCCGACCAAGCAAATGGCATTCGATAATTTCCAAGTCGGTGATAACATGTTTTCACATTTTTGTGAACTTTCAGGCCCAAACGGGGATCCTTAGTTGCTCTTATATATGGTTCAGCTGATTGATATACGTTTCCTTGAAGTACTTTTTCAATTCGTACAACGAGAAATATTTCTGGATGAGGATTGCTGATGCTAAAAATCGCTTGATTCACATATTTTAACCATTTCGTTGGTATTTGTCTATGAAATTCTTCAAATGTTTTGTCATTAGTGGTATTTTTTCCTTTTAATTCAATGTCATCGTCTGCTATTTCATTATTAACCATTATACTTGGAGTTAATTCATCTAACATATTGCGAGCAATATCATTATTGACGTCAAAATAAAAATTTTCAGATAATTTACGGCCTTGGCGAATATCAAATAGGCAAAGACTAGTCTGATAAGGTTCAACTTGACACAGAGTTTCATTATCGTCAATGGGTGCTTGTAAGCGAAATTTCAATGCTTCACATTTGATCAATATTCTTTGGCCAAAATATTCCTCGTATGGACTTGAAATTTTGTTATTATTCTCTGATAATATCATTGATAATGTCAACACTGGTGAAGAATTCTTTCCTCCTGAATGATGATGATGATTATTACTATTACTATTATTATTATTATTGCTATTATAAAGATTGAATAATCGTTTTCTCTTCTCTCTTCTTGCAAGTAGAATACTAGTATCAGTTTCTCGGGAATACTTAATCAACTGTGGATTCATGCTTTGATCTAATCCCTTGAGTGTACCGTAAATTGGAGCAGATTGAGAGGAAAGAGCATTTAAGGGTGGCGTTACATGTCCAGCACACTCTAATGATGATGAACGTTTGTCCTCTTGTTGTTGATAATGTTGCAATACAAAATTCAATTTTAACAACCAGTCTTGCATATCAGACTCATTATCAGCACCAAATATATAAGATTTTTCAGTTCCGCTCATTCTTAGTTCAAAACAATATCTTCCGCGTTTAGGATTTTTCACAACCTCCGTACAAAAATCCATGACAATTGTTAATTTGGCCTCACTCTTTTTTTCATCTTTGAAGAGCTCCAAAATATATGTTCCATCGACTTCTTGATGTAAATTACAGAAGCGTCTTTTAAATGACTTAGAACCAATGTGGGCGAACATTCGGTCAGTTTTTTCCAATCCAATTTCAGGGCCTTTCATCAGATAACCCTCCTTGGTAATACCGTCATTTTTTTTACTCATCTCTTCGTCAATTTGATCAACATCTGTATCAATCTCGTAAATTTCGTCTTTGAACTCATTAGACTTTGATGATAATTTAGGTAGATCCATGTGTGTACCACTGTATGCAGCGTATTTGTAATGTATTATATTCCAATTGGATGCATAACTCTTGAGACATTCTCTAGTCAATAGACCCTCAGTACCGTCTGTCGCCGACAATATCTTTTCAGCGGTCAACTGAACTGTTCGGCATTTTCTTGGCAATACAATTTGCTGTAATAACCAATCTGTTAGAATTATTATTAATTAACGTTTTTATATCGACGATAAAATCACTTACAGAAACATCATCCTGTGGATAAAGGAGTAATTCTCTCTGTGGATCGTTTTGCAGAAGTGTTCTGTTTTTAAAAACAAAATTCTCAAAGTCCACTGGATCCACTAAGCGCGGCTTATTCTACACAACAATATGAACAAAAATAAAGAAAAAATTCTGTAACCCAATAAACGGAAAAATTACATTCATTGATTTTTCAGTATTCTGTATGTACCTGGACTGTACTTTCGCGAACAACCTGAGATACAGTCTCTCGGAGTTGTGCAGCCATGCCGGGTTTCCCAAGGGCGCGCGTAAATTTTCGCTCACTCATTATTGTTTCCACAAATATATCGATAACAATGATATCAAAGTAACTAAGAAACGTAATTAATTGCACTGAGGCATCCTATTAATGAATAGACCATTGCGAAAAAGAAAAACCATGACAATTTTTGCCTATTGAGAGTCACGAGGGTGCACAAACACTGTTGGTAGGTCCACGCCAGTGTCGCCATTATTACCGCCGCACCTCGTTACACTTGGTAAACTCGTTGTGTCTGCTGTCACTGTGAATTAGATGAACCTTATTATGCTTCCATATCCCCCGTCGTAGTGTATGTGACGATTTGTGTACATGGAAAATTATGAAAATTCCATTTTACTATACGCATTATTGTTATCGAATTTAAAATGGCCCACTGAATAGTTATACTTCTACCTTATTTATAACCAGAAAGATTGATTCCTCTTGGCGAACAATAAAAGTAACACAGGCTAGAATGCTTATATCAGCAGATACATCTAGAGTTGGAGAATGTTTCTCATAACATCGATGTTTCGTTATAAAAATTTTTGGTTTTACATTAATTGACAAACATTAATTCATCCCGGTCTAGATCATTCCTTTAGAGTCTTGCATCTCATTGTTTATAAAAACTAAAAGTAAAAAATGCACTAAATACGCACACTACTATTACCAGAATTAAAGACCCTGAGTAAAGAGAGTCATAACATTATCCAGGGTAAGTTCACAAAAGAAAAAAAAAAACAGAACCCGCAATGTATTGTTGGGCGTATATTTTTTATTTTATTTTTTGGCGCTTTGTGTATTATATATTGAATACCAGACTTTTTTACGTTATCTATTTATCTAGAGTGGCCTGCGCGACGTAGACGACATTCTGAATTTCGTCACTTGTAGATTGAACCTATGGTGCGCACTTCATATAGATATATATTAGTCAGTCTCTGCGGCAAATGGTGGACGGGACGGGACTGTCATCGTAGTGGCGTTCACATTGTAGGGTATGTCATCGTTAAAATACTCTTTTGGATTGTTATATCAATTTTTCAGTGGCACTTCCAGCAACAATACAATTTTTTAATGTACTTTAAACAGTTGCAATTATCTAGTATAATTTTCGTTTTGCGTCATAGAAGAAAATTCGGCGTATTATTCTTCAGGCTGTTACGTAAAATAATTGCACAACTTATAAATAGTGTTTTTTTTCATCTCATTGTCCAATCATCTTTATTTTAAAACGCATACAATATTAAGTTTTCATATAGATAGGTCATCGTAAATGAAAAAGATCGGTGATTGAATAATTACAAGGCGAAGAATATATGAAATATAACCTATATCTATTGCAATACACATCGTTGATTGAATTCCAAAATGAATCCCTGATTGCAGCATATGCAGTCCTATTTATTAAAAATAAATAACGAAAGATAGCCTTTAATAATACTTTTTTTTCAGTGTGAATATTAAAAATTGTATTCTCTATTCGTATATCCGAATAGTGAAACCCCTTTATTCGAGAGAATAGCTCAACATAAATCACGAGATATCACATGATTCTTTTTCACAATGTCAATGGAGAGAATGTGTGTCTATTGAGGAAAAAGATTGAAAAAAGGTGTTATTGCCGAGATACTTTATAAATAAAAATGAAATGTTTTTACGCACTAAAAGGTAGAGCATCAAACAAAATTGTGGTTTTAGAATATACTATTAATAGTATAATGCAATTACAATTTTTGCATTTTTAAGAAATGAAATAGTATTATACTTTTATAATGGAGAGTTTGATATAAATTACTTCTTTTACTCATTTTATAATTGTTTTAAAATAGAAAAATAAAACTATGGAGATACATAACCATCAATCATTTCCATTTTCAGGTCAAAATGTACAGGACTAGAACGGTATTTAGTTCTTTGACCCCTCTAGCCCCGCGAATATATGGAACAGAACGATTCGCAAGTTGGTTAGTACGGGGTTATCCTTTTATTCGTAATCGACAAGCTGTCGTGGCATTGGAATCGAAACGCCGATTTTATGGTAGTAAAGTTGCTACAGAGCCATTCCTCAATGGCAGTACCAGCTCCTACGTTGAAGAAATGTACAATGCCTGGTTACGGGATCCCCAAAGTGTACATATATCTTGGGATTCGTTCTTCAGAAATAGTACTGCAGGTGCTGGACCTGGTCTTGCATACCAATCTCCACCATCTCTAGCGCCTCGACATGATCAAATACCATTGGGGACAATTCTACCACTTGGTGGTACTTCTCAAGTAGGACAAGTACCAATCAATGAGAAAATTATTGACGACCATCTTGCGGTTCAGGCCATCATTCGATCTTATCAGGTATTTAAGGATTGAAATTATAAAATCGGAGTTTATAATGGCTCAAATGGGGAAAAGTGAACAACTCGGCACCTCCCAATATAACTTTTCATACGTGTATAATTAAAATACACTATAATTATTCCATTGATAATGATACCTTAATATTATTTTTGTTTATTATTATTATTATTATTATTATTATTAGATTTGTCTTCCACCATGGGCTGAAGAATAAATATTTTACTGTGCAAGGGGAATGGTAAAGAGCTCTGCATGAAGCAATCACTATAAAAAATAATTTATGTCACACAGTTATGGTTGTTTCATAACACTAGAACTATCATCCATATACAATACTATTCAGTCATTAATTCATTTATTTAGTACGGAGCATGCTTTTCAATGATGGAGATCATTTTATTACGCCCCTCGTTCATCGTTTCAGAATGTATGTAATTTGGAGCTATCGCTATACCCGTATTCGGCGTTACTGTTGCAAATTTCAATAATTTTGTCAAATCCACACATAAATATACTGTATTGAGCTCTTTACAAAAGGGGAATAACACGAAAATAAACAATGGCAAATGAATTAGAAAAATATTGAACATTAAATGAAATTTAAGGCCCGGGGTCATTTAGTTGCTGATTTGGATCCTCTTGGTATTATGAGAGACGACTTGGTACACACGCATTATGCTTCCCGTAAGGGAGCTCCCGAACGCGTTCTTCGGCAATACATGCTTGGTAAGGCAATCATTCATTCATTCATTCATCTATCCCTTATTTACTCTAAGTCGCATAATCGAAGTTCGTATAATTCATAGATATATGGTCTTCGTGTCGTTTGGAATTTAATCATAATAATTATTATGATATATTACTCATATTCATCTTTTATTGTTTTCTTTTTTGAATCTCATATTTTTCAATTATCTCTGAATGCTAATACTGAAAATGCATTGATATCTGGGGAATAAATGACATAACATTTCAATTTACCAATTGAAAATCATCATATTAAAGATTATTTAATTCCACAGTGCACTTGAATAGGTGAGGTAGATGACATGGATTATTTGCATGTTAACTGCATTTGTTTGAATCGTTGTTGCTGCTTGTTGCTTTTTACTACTGCTTTATGTGTAATTCATTGCTCTCTTCATTTTTATTATTATTATTATTATTATTATTATTATTATATGAATTTTTTTTTAATATGTAAAATGTTTATTAGGTTGTGGGAGGTGTGCGATGATGAAGTTAATCTATATTTCTTTTTTCTAAACAAAATATATATCAAGAATGCAATTGATAATACTTATCATAATGATACCGGCCCGTGGTTATGAATTATGGCGTTAAATTGACAGATACGTGGGCATCATATCGCAAAATTGGATCCTCTTGGAATCAACAGTGCTGATCTTGATGATAGGCATCCACAAGAGTTACTCTATAATCATTATTCTTTTGGTAAGCCAATAACTCGGGTAATGTCTTCCAATATTTTATTTGAAAAACAGTATAACCATCTTATAGTATCGATGATCTAGCCTTTGCATTGTTATGTATTTATTTTTATCCTAGAAGATTCACTCATGACGAGAAAAATTTTGTTATATATCGTTTGAAATAGTACCATATATAATTGATAATTAAAATTATTTTTGTGGTAAATGAGTGACCCATTTTCTTGATTGCAATAGTGACTGGACTATCTTTTATCAAATAGCATTCTCTAATTCATTGGAATTCCGTACATCATTTTCATTTTTTTCGGCACTGTTAAATAGTTAAATATTCTGTGCAAATATTAGCAGAAATTCTTGATAAATAGCCTTTCATCATCGTTACCGACAATAATCATTAATATTTACGGTTTTAATTTATTTTAACCTACAAAAATAATGATTTTTCAATAGATATACGGTCGGTAGATTGGCATTGATTAATACTAAAGGATGAAAATAGCATAAATAATAATAATTGAATAATTCAAGTGGCCATTGAAATACTCAATTGAAATTCTCGGATTTTCAGTCTGAGTTTAATGTTTTCACAGGAAAAAGCTCTCGCACCACATACTCTCAGGACCTTCAATATCGAGTAGCCGTTCTCATGAAACGTAGGTAGTTACGAAATCACGGAAAATCCAAAGCTCATGGTTTTAATCTTTTGATTTGTTGTATTCGTGTTCGGTATCGGGATTCATTTTTCGGCTAGGATTTTTCTCAATTTGGATGGCAACGGTGCGGGCTTTTTACTCGCGAAAGAATTCTCATTTACCCTATTATTCAACGTTCTTTTAAAATTAATCATTTATTTATTCATTCATTCGGTCTCTATTTTTTTCTTCATTCTCTTCCTACTCGACATTTTTCATTTCTTCTTGCATCTGTGCAATAAAATTCAATTGATGGAAGAAATGGTCTAGGCGCTTATCACTATCACAACGAACCAATCAATGCAATTATCCTATTTCATTTTCCACTTCATCGTTTTGTTTTTAACACGATTTTGATGTTTTTTTTTTCATACTAATTTCTAATTTATTTTCTCTCCTACTTACGATATGTATGGAGTATATAATTGAGCACATAATAATAATAATAATTATTATTATTATTATTTTAATTATTTGGTGTTTTTATTGTTGATTCTCATGAAACTGTATAAAAATTGAGCATGCACATGGTATACTTATAATGAACATAATGCCTAGAACAAGTGACTGTAAATATCTTACATTATAGAGAGAAAGAACTAATGAAAATCATGGTAAATGCATATGTATTTCTCAAATATATATTAGCATTTTCAGTATTGGGATATATTCTCTTCTCATTTATAATGAACAGAGTGCTATTCATTGTAATAAAAAAAAGTTGAATATTTTCATGGATTGATCAATTGATTAGCGACAAATTTTTATTAATGTTGAAATTAAAATCATATAGAGGAGTCTGATATGGAAAGAGTCTTCAAACTTCCATCAACAACATTCATTGGTGGGAAGGAAAAATCTCTACCCCTCCGAGAAATTCTGAAAAGATTGGAAAATGCTTATTGTGGGCATATTGGAGTGGAATTTATGTTTATAAATTCACTGGAGCAGTGCAATTGGATTCGTCAAAAAATGGAAACGCCAGGTGTAATGGAGGTAACAAATGATGAAAAACGTTTGATATTGGCGCGGCTGACACGTGCAACGGGCTTCGAAGCGTTTTTAGCGAGAAAATGGTCGTCGGAGAAGCGATTTGGTCTTGAGGGTTGTGAGATATTGATTCCAGCTATGAAGCAAGTTATTGATAAATCCACTGAGCTTGGAGTTGAATCTATAGTAATGGGAATGCCACACCGTGGTCGTCTGAATGTACTAGCCAATGTTTGTCGTAAACCCCTCAATCAAATATTCACCCAATTTGCTGCTCTCGAAGCGGCTGATGATGTAAGTAAATTTTTCATGATTATGCGTCAGTATAAAAATAATATTTATAGACAAATAACATAATTATGGAATAAAATTGGAACAGGGTTCTGGTGATGTGAAGTATCATTTGGGTACATACATTGAACGGTTGAATCGCGTTACGAATAAGAATATTCGTCTTGCTGTTGTGGCCAATCCATCTCATTTAGAGGCAGTTGATCCGGTTGTCCAGGGTAAAACGCGCGCCGAACAATTTTATCGTGGAGACGGGGAAGGCAAAAAAGTAGGCTTCCTTTTATTACTATTAGCTTATTTATAATTAATAATATTGATATTTATCTAAGATTGTATGATTGGTTATTAATTATCGATTATTGTAATTATAATGATAAATAATGAATTTTAGGTCATGTCTATACTTTTGCACGGCGATGCTGCTTTCTGTGGACAAGGTGTAGTTTTTGAAACGATGCATCTATCGGATCTACCGGATTACACGACCCATGGTACAATCCATATTGTTGCCAATAATCAAATTGGATTCACCACTGATCCTCGCCATTCTCGTTCGTCGCCCTACTGCACAGACGTCGCACGTGTCGTGAATGCACCAATCTTTCACGTTAATTCTGATGATCCCGAGGCGGTTATGCACGTTTGCAAAGTAGCTGCTGAATGGCGCGCTACATTTCATAAAGATGTTGTTATTGACATTGTATCGTATCGGCGAAATGGACATAATGAAATTGACGAACCAATGTTTACTCAGCCCCTTATGTATCGTAAAATTCGCAATACTCCACCAGTTTTAGATATTTATTCAAAAAAATTGATTGATGAGAGCGTTGTAACACCGGAGGAGGTGAAAGATGTTAAAGATAAATATGAAAAAATATGCGAAGAGGCTTACAGTGGGGCACGTCAAGAGACCCACATTAAATACAAGGATTGGCTCGATTCGCCCTGGTCCGGATTCTTTGAGGGCAAAGATCCATTGAAAGTATCCCCTACTGGTGTGAAAGAAGACACACTCATCCACATTGGCAAAAAGTTTTCATCTCCTCCTCCAAATGCTGCTGAATTTGTCATTCATAAAGGTATTGAACGCATATTAAAAGCACGAATGGAGATGATAGAATCGCGTCAAGTTGATTGGGCACTGGGTGAGGCAATGGCATTTGGATCACTTCTTAAAGAGGGTATTCACGTGAGATTATCTGGCCAAGACGTTGAGAGAGGTACATTCTCCCACAGGCATCACGTTCTTCACCATCAGACTGTTGACAAAGCCACATATCGACCACTCTGTTATCTCTATCCAGATCAAGCACCATACACTGTTTGCAACAGTTCACTCTCTGAATTTGGCGTACTTGGTTTTGAATTGGGTTACTCTATGACGAATCCCAATGCACTTGTTTGTTGGGAGGCGCAATTCGGTGATTTTAATAACACCGCCCAATGTATTATTGATCAATTCATTAGCAGTGGCCAAGCCAAATGGGTCCGCCAATCGGGTATTGTAATGCTCCAACCGCATGGTCTCGAGGGTATGGGACCCGAGCATTCAAGTGCACGCCTCGAGCGTTTTCTTCAAATGTCCGCCGATGATCCAGACTATTTTCCACCCGAGAGTGAAGAGTTTGCTGTTAGGCAGCTGCATGACATCAATTGGATTGTTGCAAATTGTAGTACACCCGCTAATTATTTCCACATACTTCGCCGACAAATTGCACTACCGTTTAGAAAGCCTCTCATTCTTATGACACCCAAATCACTTCTTCGTCATCCTGAAGCTCGATCGAGCTTTGATGTCATGACTGAAGATACACAATTCTTAAGAGTTATTCCAGAGGAAGGTCCGGCTGCTCAAAATCCAAGCGGTGTTAAAAGAGTAATATTTTGCTCTGGTAAAGTCTATTACGATTTGACAAAGGCAAGGATCGAGAGGAGTATGAATGACAAAGTTGCCATTGCAAGAGTTGAGCAAATTTCACCTTTCCCCTATGATCTGATTAAGAGGGAAGTTGAAAAATATCCAAATGCTGAAGTTATGTGGACGCAGGAGGAAGCTAAAAATCAAGGCGCCTGGTCTTATGTACAGCCACGATTCGCCACCGCTCTCAATGGAACCCGCGACCTTTCGTAAGTTCCTTAATCATTATCTTTCTTCCTGCATTTACAATGCCATTATTACTGTACATATGGCCCACATTTTCATTATTATTTCCACTTATCATTTTCTTCCATTTATTATTGCAATTATTATTATTATTATTATTATTATTATTATTATTCAATAATAACCCAATTGATAATTCTCAAGTACAACGGAAAAATGTTGGGCCATGTTACAGTAATAGAAGCTCTGATAAAAATAGTGATGGTTGGTTAAATGCTTGGTTTTCATCATCTAAATCATCAAAATCCGAGTCTGTACCTGAGCCACCACAAAAAACAAAATCACGACTAATCAGGTAACTGTTGCTTGTCAAACTCATAATTCACAAACAGGGTATATGCAAGTTTTATTTCAAATCTTTCTTCACATCTGGAAAATGATTGATGTGATAATTTCTTGTTACAGATATGCTGGTCGACCCTGTGCCGCGTCACCAGCAACTGGTAGTAAAATGCAGCATCTCAAGGAGCTAAAACAATTTTTAGACGACAGTTTCGATATTTAAAGTCAATCTTGTGTAGCAGTATTGTAGAAAAAAAATCACATCATTTTATTTATTTTCCTCTTGAACATAAGTTATAACTATACTTGCTGTAAACGAAAAAGAAAAAAAATATCCACCTTGGTCATTTTAATGGAAATATGAGAAACGACAAAATCATTAAAAATGATAATTTTTCAATATTTGTGCCTCTGTGTGAAAATATTTCTTGTGGAATTCGATTAGTGAGTTTTATTTTCAATTTTGAAATCGTTATTTATAAATCTACGTTCTCAATTATTTCAGTTACAAATTACATTATAAATTAATGAGGAAATAGGAGGAACAAAATGCAGCATCAGAATTAATTATTTTTAATGAAAGCGTTGATGAATGAATATTGAGACATTAAAGTAACAACAATAGTCCTCTTGAAATTAACAATCAAGTATTACTACTCATCTGTTGCACTGGTCAAGCACATACAAATGTGATTCCCCAATAGTCTAAATGTGAATTTTCAATAAATATTCATATAAACCAATCAATTTCAATGTGAATATGAATGTTTTTCCTTTAATTATTAATTTTATGTTTTTTTTTCCCCCAATTCCAAGCTTTTCCAAAGGACCATAATTAATTTCCAATGGAGTGAGGGAGATAAATGAAAATCAAATAATCATCAAAAATAATATTTCTTTATTTTACCAATACAATTTTTTGTGAATATGAAGAAATTTCCAAATTACTGTCAGCGCGAATATGTAACTGAGATAAGTGCAATGGTTGCAAAATACAGATATCAAATGATACGACATTTTTCAATATTTTAATAATCTGTTTGACCGAGAACACTGTACATAATTCTCTTGAAACTATTGCTCTGATGAATTTTTTCTCCGTCATCATCATATCCACTTGCCTGTAAAAAAAATTAATCGCCATCAATTGCCTTCATAAGTTAATTCTTTCATAACAAGGTCTCATGCTATTATTTCATTGCTCTCTTAACAATTATTCTTTAAATAATTGAAAAATGAACTTAACGTACAATATATTGATGAGAAAACTTAAAATCCATTGACACGATCCTTTATAAAAGGAAGAGGAAAAGGACGATATATTCCACCCTTAATCAGACAAATATGGATGAATTTAGATATCATGCTTCATTGAGCCATACTTTGTTATAGAGGTAAATCTCTTGATTATTTATTTAAAATCCATTATCATTATATATTAATTAATTACATATTACTCAATCACAATATGATAATTGATCTGCTCCTACTAATATGATGATGAGTAGAGTAATAATCATACAAACTTACATAAGATGAAGCTGGACTCTTTGCGGGGGGATGATGAACCTATTGCAAAGATCCTTCATCACTTACAAACAGTAATGATCAATATATGGGAAATGTTTTAACGCCAATTAAGTGATTAGCCTACGACTTACCCTATTGTGGTGAGCCCGTTGGGGAGCAAAAAGTCCAGTGCGCGCTGGCTGACTGACTTCCTGCACTTCATCACCGTATTCCTCCTCTTGAAGGGCTTTGTATGCTTCACTTTTACTTGGATCATACTTCACAGGCTTCTTTGAACTATATATAATTCAGTGACGAAAGTTTTTTTTGTTTAATAATTTTTTTTGCTAGTTCATTAGTTTATCATTTGTATCATATCTTACATTTTATTTTTCATTTGCAACTTTTTTTTTTCAATAATCATGCAATATATTGCAATATATAAGACAATTGTACGTGCAAAAACCAACTGAAAACTATTTTCAACTCTTACCAATAATAAAATCAGTGATAATAGTAATAGAAATAATGACAATAATAATTACTATGATCAATGAAATTCAGTGGTACATGCAAATCTATTCTCACAGAAAAAATCCTCGGTCTTTTTTTTTGTGTAAGCTTAAAATTGTAAAATAAAAATAATTTATAACAAGTACTGTGCTAATATGGACGTTCGGTGAGGGTATAAATCTTGGAAAGTAATAACAATCCACAATCTTTCAACATGATAAGAATAATAGTCATATAAATAAAAATTAAAAAAAAAAGAAAAAAAAAGTCGCAGATGTGTGATAGTGTTTAAAAATAGCACTCTATAAGTATTCATTGGTTGTTTCTAATTTGGCTTATTGAATTGAGGCCACGGATTCTTGAATGCGGCATCTCGAGCTCTCTCCTTCATTAATCTTGCTTGATCTTCAATTTCTTGTTTTTGTTTCACAAAGGAAAAATCTATGAAAATGCTGGAAAAAGGAGAAATAGGAGAGAAATACAAGTATTAATTATTTATTTTTTTGAAAGACCGCGAGAGCTATTCTTTTCTCAATTCTGATGAATTAGCATAATTAAATTCTACTTTTATTATTTGCAACACTTCAAGCGCGGTAAATTGTCTATTTCATTCAGTAGAATTTTAATTAATATCAATGAAAAATATAAAAAATCCTAATGATTCATAAACATAGAGATTAATTATTTAAAAATGTGAGCTTTCCATTATGCGCATCAAATAACAGTCAGTTTTACATCACTCGACATCTATTGGCAATTATTTTCGTTTATTTGCAAGTGTGCTCTAGACAGAATTGTTAAAAGCGCCGTTAGTTAATTATTTCTATATATACTTACGGAATCGCTGTGGTCTGACACTTAATAGTGTCTGCGATATTTTGTTCAGAATACAGTCCAATCGGTGAATTGAATTGCTTATGGACAACCTGAAGAGATAAAAATCCATTTTATATGTTCGATAATAAATCAACGGTAATTTAATAGGTATGCAATTGAGATCCATTCTTAGAATAACATAAGATATCAACAAACAGCATCTAAATAGCTTAATTTATAGAATTGTTGTGGGTAAGTTTTATTAATGATATTATTGTCTTGAGAAAACCATACACATTACTACAATAGCTTCAGTATATTTTTGACGTGAAAAACGTATCTCTCTTTTTTTTTTAATAAATAATAATGATAATGAAATACAAAAAGAAATAAATGAAATGATGAAACTCCATTTCCATATTTTTATACTAACGATGAATTTCACTCTATCTGTAAATTTCATCATATGCTCTCTTGTGAAGCGTTTTTAAAGCAATCCACTTATAAATAAATTCGAACCTTCGGAACTTCATTCGGACCCAACACACGCTGTAGAACTGATTCCGCCACCTGCTCGTGTATATACAGATATTTATATATATATATAAATATAAGACATATGTTAATATTAAGTAATTATCTGCATATATGAAGAACAAAAACAGGCATTTCAAAACATTGTGAGCATAATTATTTTGATGAATGGGCCAATGAAGAATTATAGGATGAAGTTACGCTCTTTTTTTATCGTCCTGGGCTTTTAGCGGAACAGTGAATGATGCGTAGTACTGATACTTGCGGCTGTAACTACCTACTTTTTGCTTCATTGCAACTTCAGGGTTGGCCACTTCATAATGATGAGGAGCAGCTCTTATCATTGGATTCGGATGATGACGAAGATAACATTCACCCAGTGGAGCATCTTTCTTGACTTTAGCACCTGGCAAGACTAAAGGAGTTGTGCGATAGGGCTGCAACAGGATATTGTTAATTTGTTATAGATTATTTTACTCTTTTCATAGCAAAAACTATCCAAATTTCGCCGACATTTCTCAGACGTTATAAAGTTAACAATAAAAATGGGAAATAAAATGAAAATTTAACTGAATTTTCGGTATTCCTTTTTGCTGTGGTCTTCTGTGGAAAAAAATCACTTTGAAAATTGCGCCATCCAATGTCTTTTGCAGAGTTTCATTAAAAAAAATTCAGGGAGGAACAATTTGGCAAGGTCGATTGTTGGCAGTTATATCATATGATGATGACGAAAGTTGTTTTTCCGTACATTTTACATAAAGTGGTATGTAAAATTGTTTTATTTTCGAATTTTCTATGTGATATAAATATACGTATATATTAATGTATGTATGTATGTATTATTATGAAATCATCTGTCATTCGGTAAATGGATGCTAGATTTTTTGTTCATATATTACAAATGGGTCAGATACATGGTAATGTTGCAGGATACATGAAAGCGAAGAAACAGAGATCCCCGAAATAGCCGAAGGCCCTCAGCTAGCAAAAATATCGCACACCTCTGTCGCTTTCATGTCTAACCAATATATAGCGGGGGGAGGAAAACAACGAAAACATTGTAGCCAATATTTTTCAATAATATGATGATTGCCATTAATTAAAATATACCGGATAGACATTACATTATATTAATCCAATACATTTTTTCACCACTGATTTATATTAGGGCTATTTGCTCGTTATGTATTTTAGAAAAATATGAAAATGTAGATTGAATTGAATTGGGGATTCTTTCATTAGCTGAGAAAATATATCACTTGTAACCTTTCCAGAAACATTGAAGAATTGAATTTTTAATTTTTTTACAGATCACCACTTTGGGAGTATGGTGATAATTACTCATAAGGCATAGTCTCTAAAAAAAATTTTCTTCACTAGGAATCGTGTTTAGTAAATATGCCAAGGTTTTGTGTTGCCATGTGCAGTTAAAATTATTATACGTCCATTCATTAGCTTACAGTAGACAACCGATGAGACGATCTTGACTTTCCTTATATATAATTAGAATTGCCCATATTACAATTCCACAATGAGAATAGTATAGAAATTTTCATAATCACAACCAGGTTTATTACAAATATACGTGGTTGTCCCTTTAAAAAGCATCACAATATAATGAAAAATATTACCAATTTTTTATTTAATATTAATTTAATATTAAAAAAATAACTATGTGACAAAGTCATCTAGAGTGATTCAATGAAGGCGGCACTCTAGCAGTTGGCAATTTAATTGAGAAATGTGATCTTTAAGAGCATTAATTAATTTATACATAAGGCTTTCATTATAAATTATAAACGATTGAGAACCATTAAATTATCCACTAGATAATTGAATCATCTATGATTTACCCAGTAAACTGCACCCTCTTCTTCTTTAGGTTGACGTTCAATGGCATAACGATAGGTTGTTGTATAGCCCGGCATAATTATCACTTACTGTTGTTTTTAATACGTTTGTACGTATAGATTAAATTTTTATCGCGATAGAGTTTGCTTGAAATTAATCGCAGTATGGCTTAGTTTTTCGGTTTTTTTCTTATTTTTTCTCGTTCCCGATAGTGCCTTAGTCGATTGGAGTCATTCAAACGCTCTGACTCGCAGCGCGGGTGGCACTAAACTCTGGTTTTTCTAAAGTGTAGCTTCTGCGCGAAGAGATCCGGAGTATTCTGTTGCTAGCACATATGCTACTATTTGGAAAAAGTGCAATTATCCTTCACATCACTTTGTACTAGAATTAGTCGCTGGTAATGTCAATAGAGTATCATAGATTCACATGTCTCTATAAGAGTGAATTAGGCTTTCAATTTTTAACTACCTATAATTATAGATTTCGAATTTTTTTGAAGCTTTTCTCCCTCATCGAAAGTGCATTTTCCATTTTATTCAATTTCGCAACGACAAATAAAAATTCAATGTATGAGAATTGTATTCGTATTGCATTCAGCGAAAATAGCCAATGCTTTGATTCTAAATTAAGATTTCAAGCTCAGCTTTAGTGCTCTCACTTGGCTATCTAGCATAATACAAGATTTTTCTATTCCACACTAAGTTATTCTAATTATTGACGTGTTAATGCATTACTGATCTAAAACGAATAAACGATTTAATATTTTAGCCAAACGATAATCAGAGTTATCATTTTACCACATGATTAATTGGTGTCATTTGCGAATATTTTATATATTTCTACTAAAAAAGGCACTTCAAGTGGTTTATGGTTTTGATTACCTGCGACAAATAGAATCGCTCCTCACGCACTTCTTCCAGATGCTCACGGGGTGGATCGAAATGATCGGGAGAGAAAGCTTTGTACTCTTTGGACGAAATTAACGGTGGAACTGGACTCTTTGGCAGAAATTTTGGTTGCGATGATTTTGGTCTATTTAACATAAATACTTCGATTAACAGCGTATAATGTTTAGTTTGATCTTGTTATTGGACAAAAGAGAATACAAGCAATAATGAATCGGAAGAAAAACTAAAGCCCAGCATTGTCAAATAAATAATCCTATAACTTGGTATTGCATTGGAGCGGTTAAATTTCTTGTGCTACACTTTTAGTGACAGTAGTAGCTATCACAATCTTAGTGTTCTTGAGTTGATTTTTTTATTTCAACTGGTGTTGGAAATACCGGTGCTTTATTCGCCAAATTCCACGAATAAATTGCATCAATAAACATAATAATATCATCTAATAGGCTAATGAATGGTGTCACGTTATTTTTCAAAACTGGTTCGCTGTTGGCGAAATTTCTAATAGATTGTTTTGATGATGAATGATGAATCGATAGCGCAGACCTTTCAACGACTAGTGTTACAGACTGTGAATTTTGTAGTAAATTTTGAGCGTCCACATGCCTCACATCACGCGAGTCGTATTCATCAATTTTCTTGATCACGTCACCCTTCTGCAACTCCTCGTTTTCAGACTATAACAGAAAATATAGATAATAATGTATAATTGATACTACTTTCATTTTGCAATGTATTTGTAAAGTAAATCAAGAAAGATATTCACTAAAAATTACATATCTCGTATGTACATCCGGAGGAAAATGTGTATGTAGGATTTTTTTTTAACATTTCCGTAATTTTTACTTGTCAGTACAATATGACATCACATAAGTTTTTTGAGAGTATTTTAAAATCGATAAGCAAACAGTGCGTTCTTTAAATTTTTTACCGAAAATTTCACTCCTCATACGCTTGGTTTTAAAGAATCTTCGATTATTTGACACACAGATTAGGATGTAAAAGGTCAAAGGGAATTGAAAATTATGTACTTACATGAGTGACGATGATCGGAGTTCCCAAATCTGTACCACCAGCGATGCGGAAACCCCACGGCCGACCCTGATGCCTTCGCAATTTTAAGACCAATGTTTGCTTGTTCGTCATGCTCTCAAAACCTTGATCTCGTTACCTGTCTTACGATTATATTTTGATTTTCTTCCCCTTCTTGCCCACAATAGTATATAAAAACAATGGTCAATTGAACTCTGTTAGTAATATGAACATATTGGAGAGAACTGACAAGAGATTGAGAATTTGGCTGGACCTACACTAATGTTAGCTGGCGTGCGGCAACTACTCGTTTTGTATTCTTACAACATTTGACCGTACCTACATAGAGCAAATTTCAACGGGTGAGCTATAACAAGTGGATTCTCGAACGTGAACGGCAGGCTGGCCAATAAATTGATTCTGTTCCAATTACGCCACATAAACCAATAGTAATACAGTCAATGACATATAAACCTTATCATCGAATCACATCACTTTTATTTCCAATGGTTGAACCCTCCATTGGTACTTATAATGCAGAAAAACAAAGGAATAACTATTGTCTATGATAAATCACCGACAAGTATTTCTGCTTAAAGATCTAGACATGATAATTTTAAATATTCACCCACCTCCGGCCCAACCTATACATGTATAACACACACCCATCATCAAATTATTTAATTTTTTTTCCCACAAGATTTTAGCAATCACTAAAATTTTCAATAATACAGAGAAACAACGGATCACTCGTTAAATTATGCACATTTCGATTCTTATCATACTTACATATGCTTCATAGTAGTTTCCGATTGAAAACTTGAGAGACGTTCGATTACGCATTTGTTTGCTATCCATTCCCATCGTCCCCATTGTGTAATAATAAACGATTAAATAATTATGATAAAAATCGCCGCAAAATATGTATCCTTAAGATCCAATTACCGTGGCGGTTCGTCGATTAATGAGTATTTAGTTTGGATGAAACAAATGATGACAGAGTGAGACAATGCACGGTTTAAGTGAGTGTACAAGAGTCTCATTTCAGGGGTGTCAATGTATTTCGACATCTTAAATTAGCAACCTATAGCGCTAAAGGTTAATCAAACTGTTGAAGAAAAAGTAGTTGCTCTAGTGACTCATTTATTTCGATTGAGTATAAAATTGTATTTGTTGTCATCCTACTGAATTTTTTATGGCCGGAAAAATGATACTATCAATGTATACGAAATTAAGCATGATTCAAATACTTCAACTTCCG
Source organism: Diachasmimorpha longicaudata (assembly GCF_034640455.1). Taxonomy (NCBI): domain Eukaryota; kingdom Metazoa; phylum Arthropoda; class Insecta; order Hymenoptera; family Braconidae; genus Diachasmimorpha; species Diachasmimorpha longicaudata. Next base: position 11,461,992 of record NC_087228.1, on the reverse strand, counting down.
AATGGAAGATGTCCAATGGCTAAGAATTACAATTCAAGGGTAGAAAAAATTCAAGATCACTACTGTGGCTGGTGATAAAAAATAAAATTGTTTTCCCATATTTTTTCCTAGTTTGTGGTTTTTATTGTCCTCTGATGGATGACGCGAGGCGGGAAAACCTTCACTCAGCGAAAATCTTAATCTACACCAACTGATGTTCAACAATATATAGAGTTTTTCTAATATTGATGTGAAGAGAATATAGTCATATTTTCAAAAATAAAAAATCCAGTGATATTCCTAGTTTACAAGCATTATCATTTTTTTTCACGAGTACTCATCTGTTATTGCTCTTGAAATGACCATTCGTCGAACTTCACTGGTACCAGCTCCAATTTCATAAAGTTTAGCATCTCTCAAAAGTCGACCACTGGGATAATCATTGATGTAGCCATTTCCACCTTGAGAAAAGAAGTACTAAACTTCATCTCTTTAAATACGTATAGATAATGAAACATTTAAGAATAGAATACCTAGGATTTGAATGGTATCTAAAGCCGCTCTTGTTGCATTTTCTGCACAATAGAGAATCACCGCAGCGCAGTCCTTCCGATTAACATTACCAGCATCGCAAGCTCTCGCTACGGCATACAGATAACTTCTGCTCGCACTCAAGCTTACATACATATCTGCTATTTTAGCTTGAATCATTTGGAATTCAGCAATTCGGGTATTAAATTGTTTCCTAGTGTGAGCATAGTCAAATGCGAGATCGCAACAGGCTTGCAGAATTCTGAAATATTTTTCAATCCAGTACTTAACACACTGTTTTGACTTAAATAATTAATGATGTATAATCACCCGAGAGGTCCGCCCGATAATATTAATCTCTCCAAATCTAAACCGCTGAATAAAACGTAAATTCCTCTATCCAATTGACCAAGTATATTTTTACCTGAAAGACCGGCCCCAAATTATTAATTTTAATACTGATAATAAAAGGACATGTACATAGCGATTATTTTCACTTACTAGGCACTTTACAATTATCAAATATTAATTCGCTGGTATTGGAGCCACGCATACCAAGTTTATCCAGTTTGATGCCGCTACTGAACCCGTCCATACCCCTTTCAATGATAAATGCTGTAATACCGTGCTGTGGTTTACCGCTGTGTGTATTCGTTCGAGCATAAACGACAATTACATCCGCATCAGGGCCATTGGTTATCCAAAATTTATTACCATTAAGAATATAGTAGTCATTCTTTTTTTCTGCACGTAATTTCATTGATACAACGTCGGAGCCTGAACTTGCTTCGGACATTGCCAATGCTCCAACGTGTTCGCCGTTACATAGCTAACAAACAAAAAAAAAAATCAAGGCCATTTAGCGGACACAAAATGTACTAGCCTACGGGAACAATAGACGAAGCGCAATAATTGAGTTTGGTAACTATCAAATAATTAGTTTCGTTGCAATCTGTAATGGCAGTTTGAGGTTATGTATCGATTTTCAAATAATTCCAAGCGGGTCTTAATACCGATAGTAGAGAGAAAAAACCTTTGGCAAGTATTTGCGTTTCTGCTCCTCCGTACCATTTCTATGTATTTGATTGAGACATAAATTTGAATGTGCACCATAGCTGAGAGCTATCGCAGCCGAGACCCGGCTCAACTCTTCCATTACAATTATATGATCCAGATATGTACCCCCAGAGCCTCCGTAGGTAGATTGTGCTGTAATTCCAAGTAAACCCATCTCTCCCAGATCTCTCCAAAATTTCTGTGAATCATTGCCGGGAATTATTAATTTTTAGTATATCCGTTTATGAATTGTAAATTTGTCCAGTCTCACCCGCAAATCATCAAATTTATTTTCTTTATCAATTTCTGTAGCTCTGGGAGCCAATTCCTTACGAAAAAAATCAAAGCATGTCAAACGGAGCTGCAACACCAAATATGAATCGTTAATAATGGTAGTCGCCCATAATGGTAAAATGTATTACAATATATTCAATAAGGCTCACTTGTTTCTGCTCATTAGACAAACCATAGAGATTCTCATCCACTGAATAATATTGACTTAAATTTCTAATATTAGACAATTTTATATTATTAGTCTTAAGAAAGGGGAAAAAACTAGTTCGTACTGCTCTCCAACTCATAGCGAATTGTAATAACATGTATTTCAAGAGTAATGTATTGATGAATAACGGATAATGATCCAAGCCTCACTACTACATAAGTTTGCGAAATTACTCGATATGCCTCCCCACATTATTTATCTTATCAACCAAGCAGAAAGAAAAGGTCAATATACTAGAGATAAAAATATATCTAAGGAGAATATCTAGACATTTTCAAGTTTTTATATCATCCGTACACGTTTGTACTGATTGTCTTTATGAATGGAAATTATGATCAAGAAATTCAAACATTTAAAATTTATAGATTCAAATTTTAGCATCATTACGACCTTGTAAGTGAACGAATATAGCAAATACACATAACTATAACTACCTGCCCCGGTACCGAAATTCAACCGCAACACTTGATTTTTCTCACAGAACAAATCTCCAGGCTAAGACCAAGGCTAAGGCAAAAAAGTCAAAGGGGTTAAAATCAAAATCTTTCTATATTTTTGTCTGAGAAAAAAAAAACATTTCTCTTCCCATTTCTCCTACGAACAGCATTGGTTTCATCCCTTGATATTCCATAGTGAGTGTAAAAATTGGTTGAAATGTATTAAAAAAACTCACTTTCACCTTTCCCCTCAACTCCTTGTCATCGCCAGGCTTTTAAGCTGTTGGGCGCTAATGAGATTATTTTTTAAAATGCAAAATAGAAATATTATCGATGGTGGCGCTTCCACGGCTAGGGTCATCACTAGTGTTCGGGTGAGTTTCACTCAGCTCCCCAAATCTGCGCCTCTACTTTAGTCAATGCTTTTTGGTTTCTCCACTAGTCGTTTCCGTTATAATTGTAACCTAGTTTCGGTTTGGCTCACGTGTGTCAACAAAAAAGATTCGAGATTCATGTTCTTTTCCCACATAATATTATTATAATATATTATTGTTATTGCCATTATTATAACATAACCATAACAAAGAGCAAGTGAAATGGAAAAAAATTGTGTTAATAATAGGTGAATATCTTAATAACGAGACAGACCGGTTGTCATAATGGGTGGCTTCAGGACGAAAAACCTAGAGGATGTGAAAACTGAAAAATGTAATCGTATCGCTAAGCACATTCAGGTAGATTTACTTTGTCCTTTATATAATTAAAAAATAATATAGAATTAATTGTTGATAACCGCTCAATATATTTTTCATTTTTCCAGGACAAATGGAAATTGGTTCCAGCTTTTCTCAAGGGCAAGGGCTTGGTCAAACAGCACATCGATTCATTCAATTATTTTATCAATGTTGAGATAAAAAAAATTGTTAAAGCCAATCAGATTGTCCGTTGTGACAATGACTTATTATTTTACATCAAGTAATACTAATAGTCAATCTATAAATTGTTTATAAATAGAAAACATGATGGGCATCAATTAACATTTTGGAAATGTTTTTTTTTTAGATATTTAAATGTATATGTTAGTTCGCCCGATATCGAAGAAGGGGCAGATATGAGTCGACCAACTACACCGCACGAGTGTCGTCTAAGAGATTTGACCTACTCAGCCCCAATTATTGTAGATATAGAGTATCTAAGGGGACAGCAACCAATCATAAAGAATAATGTGGTTATTGGAAGGTGAGGCATTGCTTACAATATTTTTGTTTTCTCTTCATTTAAAAAAAAAATTCTTTTTCTCACTGTTCTCAGGATGCCAATAATGCTGAGGAGTTCAAATTGTGTATTGACAGACAAATCTCATTTTGAACTAGCAAAGATGAACGAATGTCCACATGATCCTGGTGGTTATTTTGTAGTCAATGGCCAGGAGAAGGTGATAATTATTCAAGAGCAAATGCTAAAGAACAGAATTATTTTAGAGCAAGACAATAAAGGCTGTGTTGTAGCTTCCTGTAACAGTTCAACCCACGAGAGAAAAACAAAGACAAATGTTGTTGGCAAGGGTGGAAAATATTATATGAGGCACAATATATTTCAAGATGATATATCAGTGGCTGTGATTTTCAAAGCAATGGGCATAGTTTCTGATCAAGAGATAATGCAGCTGATTGGCACTGAAGAGGAATATATGAAGAAATTGGGGTCGAGTCTAGAAGAATGTCACACACTTGAAATATTTACTCAACATCAAGCCTTGAAATATCTGAGCAATAAACGAAAGCAGAAGAGATACTTTTCATCGTCAGTTAAATGCAATGTGGCTGACGAAATGAAGGATTTACTGGCTCAGAATATATTGTCACATGTGCCAGTGATGGATTTCAATTTCAAAATGAAAGCAACGTATTTGGCTTTGATGATACGGCGTGTAATGAGGGCACAGTATGATGGAAATTTAGTTGACGATCGTGATTATTATGGCAATAAAAGATTGGAATTGGCTGGCTCACTTTTAGCTCTCATGTTTGAGGATGCATTCAAAAGATACAATTTTGAACTTAAACAAATTGCTGATAAGAATATACCAAAAACAAAAGCTGCCCAATTTGACGTTGTTAAACACATGACAAAAGACACAATAACGAGGGGCCTTACATTTGCAATATCCTCTGGCAATTGGACGATTAAGAGATTTAAAATGGAACGCCATGGGGTGACCCAGGTATTGTCAAGGCTATCCTATATATCTGCACTGGGTATGATGACCAGAGTTAATTCGCAATTTGAAAAGACACGGAAAGTCTCTGGTCCAAGATCCCTCCAACCCTCCCAATGGGGTATGCTGTGTCCCAGTGATACACCTGAGGGAGAGGGCTGTGGTCTTGTTAAAAATCTGGCTCTTATGACTCACATAACAACAGAAGTCGAACAGGAGCCAATCGTAAGATTGTGCTTCAATTTGGGAGTTGAAAATGTCAATATATTGGGCGGTGAAGAAATCAATCACAAAGATGTGTATATGGTATTTTTGAATGGCAACATTTTAGGTGTGATCAACAATTATAAAAGACTGCTCACTGTATTTAGAATGTTAAGGAGAAGAGGTTTGATCAATGGTTTTGTATCAATATATACACAACATCAACACAAATCAATTCAAATAAGTTCTGACGGTGGGCGATTATGTCGACCTTATATAATTGTTAAAAATTGTCAGCCTCTAATACAAGATGAACACATGAAAATTCTACATCAAGGTATAAAATCCTTCGAGGACTTAATTCAGGAAGGTTTAATTGAATATCTTGATGTAAATGAAGAGAACGACAGTTTTATTGCATTTAATGAGTCACACGTTAATCACAAAACAACCCATTTAGAAATAGAGCCATTCACCTTGCTTGGAGTGTGCGCCGGTCTTGTTCCATATCCACATCACAATCAGAGCCCGAGAAATACTTATCAGTGTGCTATGGGTAAGCAGGCTATGGGGACTATTGGGTATAATCAGCGAAATCGTATTGATACCCTTATGTATAATTTGGTTTATCCACAAGCACCTATGGTCAAGTCTCGAACAATTGAGCTAATTAATTTTGATAAACTTCCTGCTGGACAGAATGCCATTGTTGCTGTAATGTCTTACAGTGGTTATGATATTGAAGATGCATTGATATTAAATAAAGCATCCATTGATCGAGGCTATGGTAGATGTCTTGTTTACAGAAATGCCAAGACTACTTTGAAAAAATATGCCAATCAGACATTTGATAAAATTATGGGTCCTCTCATCGATGCTAATAATAAAAAACCCATTTACAAACACGATATTCTTGATTCTGATGGAATTGCCATGCCTGGTGAAATGGTGGAAAATAGAAAAGTTATGGTGAACAAGTCATCACCAACTATTACCCATCAAAATCCAGTTAATCAAGTTGTTGGTCAAGGATCAGTTGAGTATCGAGAAGTGCCTGTTGTCTACAAAGGACCTGTACCATCGTATATTGAAAAAGTTATGATATCGTCAAATTACGCTGATGATTCTTTTCTCATAAAGTTATTATTACGACAAACACGCCGACCGGAAATAGGTGATAAATTCAGTAGTCGTCATGGACAAAAAGGTGTAACTGGTCTTATTGTTGAACAAGAAGACATGCCATTCAATGATTCGGGTATTTGCCCTGACATGATTATGAATCCCCACGGCTTCCCTTCAAGAATGACTGTTGGAAAATTAATCGAGCTTTTGGCTGGAAAAGCTGGCCTGATGAAAGGACAATTTCATTATGGTACAGCATTTGGAGGCTCCAAAGTCAGTGATGTTTGTGAAGACTTAGTTCGACATGGCTACAATTATCTTGGTAAAGATATTTTTTACTCTGGAATCACTGGTGAACCGCTCCAAGCTTATATCTACTCAGGACCTGTCTATTATCAAAAGCTCAAGCATATGGTTCAAGATAAAATGCATGCCCGATCTAGAGGCCCAAGAGCTGTATTAACACGTCAGCCTACTGAAGGAAGATCTAAGGAAGGTGGCCTTCGTCTCGGGGAAATGGAAAGAGATTGTCTCATTGGTTATGGCGCTAGTATGATGCTTGTTGAACGATTAATGATATCGAGTGATGCCTTTGATGTTGATGTTTGCAATAAATGTGGATTGATGGCATACAGTGGTTGGTGCCACAGTTGTCGATCGAGTGGTTGTGTCTCGACTATAACAATGCCTTATGCATGTAAATTATTGTTTCAAGAATTACAATCCATGAACATTGTCCCTCGATTGACATTGAAAAATTATTGTGATTAAATATTATATTTTTTTCAATTATCATACAGTCTTCTAATATTAATTTTATTTTTATATAGGTTCAAAACTCATCTACCTAGCAATTTTTGTTTATATAGATATTTAATGTATTTTTTACTCAAGAAGTCAATAATCATGAAAAAAAATTCACATCAATTATTTTATACCAACTCTGTATTTAAACCTTGAGGCAAAGAAACTTTCATGCAGATTAAGTTTCCTCAATGACTACATTGAATAAAACTTCTTTTTTTCTTATTAACTTGCTCACCTTTTAACTATCACGATTTCATGGCATAAATGAAAATTCTTCATATTTACCGCGTAAAAATCAATTCCCTATAAAAATTCCCCAGAATAGTAAAATTACTGAAGGGGTGGGGAGAACGGAAAAAAAGAGAGTCCGGTGGCAGCACCACACTCTCTCCTAGTCCTATATACTCTCTGTACTCTCCGCTCTCTTCCACTTTGGTATGACGAGTTCATATACTTGTTGGTCACTATCAAAATAGCTACGAAAACAAATGCTAGATTTTCTTGTGCTGCTTCTCACTCATTAATTTTGAAAAGTTTCAGAAAAAATGTGGAGTATTGTTTTTTTTAATCAAATAAAGTGTATTTGAGTGCTGTGTTGCGTTGCGGGCACTTTGAATAATCCTCCATTAAATTTTTTTTCTCTGTCGCAATTGATGCGATTGATAGTTGCAATAATAGGATTGTTTTTATCTAATTGTATCAAAATTATTTGATAATTCGAACCTCTCGGTACGAAAGGAATAAATATATTTCAAAATATATTTCATAAGGACGATATTGAACCGAGAGTCGAGAAATTTGAGCACAGAATGAGCTCAAATAACGCCAGAGCATTGTTTGCGTGCTCCAGGTGTTTTTCAAGGCATCCTTTCGAGGAATTATCACCGGGACAGCAACTCTGCAAGGTAAAGTAATCCAGTTGTTTGATCTACATAAATTATTCACTCGTAATTATTTTATTGTCCATTGAAAATAATCATTTGCCTTGAAAATATGCATTTTAATGGTCAAAAGAACTCAACACCTGCTATTTCAGATATTTTCACATGTTCTTGAGCGAAAGAGCCAAACATTGTGAAATAAACTTCAGTGGTTCTATTTCTTCTATTCTCATATGTTTCTTTTTTTCATTACTAAAAGCTGAATTTATTACAATATCCCTATAAAATTTATTATCCAGGAATGCCGTGGCTCATTTCCCGTGGTCAAGTGTACGTACTGTCGATCGGAGTTCCAACAGGCAATGTATGAGTACAGTACTATTTATTGCCCTTATAATCGCATAATTATTCTATTTGTCAATATTCTCATTGAAATTAATCAATTTCAGTAAGGGTAATACGTGTACGATATGTAAAAAATGTGAGCAAAACGTAAAAGCTTATGGTAAACCATCAGCCTGTGAGTACTGCAACACTATTGCCGCATTCATTGGTAGTAAATGTCAGCGTTGTACAAATTCAGAAAAAAGGTATGGCCCTCCTGTGACATGTGAACAATGCAAGCAAAAATGTGCCTTTGATCGACAGGATGAAGATAAAAAGGTAAATGAAAAAATATTTATATTCAATAACAACAATATTCATCTTTATTTTAATGTCTCTTGAATGTTTCCGCTGAATTTTTAATTCACCTATGAATTTATTTAGTAAAGGGTTTATTTTTTCTTCAAGTCAAAAATAAAAATACAAACTTAAAAATTCCATACGATGAAAGTAATGCAATGAATATAATAATTTTGTTTATTCCATTGATTGATTTAGTTTCTAAATATTTTATTTAAAGGTTGATGGTAAATTACTGTGCTGGTTGTGCACATTGTCCTACAAGCGTGCACTGGCAAAAACAAAGCAATCGGATGCTGACAGAAGAGCTCATTTGAAATTAGCACACGAACGAGCTTCTAAACACAAAGAGCAAAAGTAATGCAATAATGAATTTTAACAATTGATAAGAGTATGTTTTCAAATAATAATTAATTATCTACTTTATAATTGTAATATATTTTAGATTAAAAGGACACAACAAAAGGCCTCATCGCATCGATGTTACAAAACTACCCCCTCAACCAGATCCAACAGAAACAACTTGTCCGGCACCTATGAAGGTTGCTCGAATGGTGGGTGCTCATGATCCACACGATCCGAATAGCTCTGACCACGTTGTTGCTGTGACTCAACTCAAAGAAAAAATTGCACATCTCCAGAAGCAATTGTCACAAAAGGATAGTCAACTATTGACCAAGGATAGACATGTAATTGCTGATATAAAGCATTATAGTGATATATATATATATATATATATATATATATATATTTTTTTTTTTTCTTGTTGCTATATTTTAGGTTGTAATAATAATTTTCAGATAACGGAATTGAAGGCGAAAAATTTTACTGCTGAAACTGAATTACGTAATAAAATGAAAGCAACGGAAAAGGAGTATGAAGCTAAGGTCTCTGGGATGCAGCAAAAAATTTCAGGATTATTGAAGGAAGTCGCTACATTATCAAAAAGTAATAAACGGGGTGACAGACTTGCCGCAACTAAAAGTGAAACTGGCACGAATAGTGGTAGTGGAACAGACAGTCCTGTACCTTGATGCGGTTAGTACACAAGTAAATTGTACTAATATATGTATGTATGTATCCATAATAATTGACAATGATCATTTCAGGGTTACTGATTAGCTGTGACGAGACGTTGATTATTGAATGTCAATACTCGAATTCACATGATCCACCAAATACATATAGAAAATGCTCTCCATTCAAATTATCGATTCCATTATTTTTTTCATTACGAATAAGCAATACGACTGAACCTCATACGTTTAACCAGCAAGCATTGTTTTATCAATTAAAACAAAATTATGTTGAATTCATTCAATATCAACAATACAATGATTAAATGGAATAAAATAAATGAAATTTAATGATAAATAATGATGAAGCTGATGATAAAAGTATAAATGATGATAAAAAGAAACAGTCTCATTAAACTATGAGGGTAAAAATTATTTTCTTTGAGTGTATCACAAAATTAGTCACTCTGAAAATTCAGCAATCTATTGTTTATGCAGCATACAACTATAATTGTAAATTCTTATTGATTGAAATTTCTGAATCGATATGTCATGAGAACAATAATGTTCCATTTTTGTCAATTAATTTTAAAAATTTGTGCTGGTTCTTATGAATGTGAACGTTCAATTAGATTTGCAGTGAAATTTTGTGATCATGTAAATTTATAACTTCCGACAAATACAGAAAGTATTTTCACAAGAGTGTTTCTGTTTCTTTTTTTTTTTTTTTCTAAATGTCATTACTGTATTTGTTAAAGTGCAAAATAGAAGCGATTCCTAGTTAATTTAGTTTACCGTTTAATAATTAAACTTATCCTTTTAATGAAACAAATTATTGGAAATTTATTTAAACAATAATCACTTGATTCAATAAAAACAAATATGCAGGAGGAAGCAAGAAATTGTCATTTAAATATCCAACAGCCATATATTTATTCTTTATTTTTAAGAAACAAATGCTAATTGAGCATTACCTGTTCAGTAGTTATAATGATAATAAATGCATAACAATGTTTTTTCCATCTTCCTTTCATTCACAATTTATGTTTGCTTATAATTAATAATGTTCAATTCAAGACTTGTTCAGATACGCTAGTGTACGTATTTTATGCGTTGCGCGGTATTTATGGGATCAAAATGAATGTTTTAATATTTATTTTTTCATGTTGCTTCTTTACATCATGCTCTACTTCAGCTTATTTACAGTATCATTCAATTTTCTTTCTACCTGCACATTATAATCCTGCTTCACTTATTCAATTATTTATTAATCGGTTTAATTTTTCTCGAATGCTTCTATTTCATTTTTGCTTCATTGAAAGTTATTGTACATATGACATGTCAAATATGTCTGATGCAGGCAAGGCAGCAAATCAAGGCAATTATTTATCGTGTGTTCTGGGCTATAATTGCGCCACGGTAATGCTTTCAGAGCAGCGATTTTAGCAGTTAATTTTTATCAATTCTACGGGAATTTAAGCGAAATGAGATGATTAAATTTCGCTCATAGAAATTACATGAAATTGCTCATTGTGCGGTCATCGATTCATAATCACAATGGCAATAATAATGGTATTAAAACAATGGACTAATTTGAAACCTGGGATCGAACAAATTGACCTTGTTTATGAGAAGGTTAATTTTCAAAAGTATTTAGGCGACTAGAAAATTGTGCAAGTACGTTTGTCAAAATTACACTCTCAATATCGGACTTTTTTTTTATGCTTCTTTAAAAAATCAATTTCTCCAATTTTGAGCGTCTATTCGGTCTATTATTATTCATATGTAGCAATAAATCGATGATTTACTATCCACTTGGATGTATAAATGGTCAAAAATAATTTTAGACTATAATATTCATTATCAACATTTTAAATTTTATGTTTTTTTTTCACTGGCTCGAGCATTCCGTACATTATACCTCACTGCTTGACACTGCCTGTTCTATATGAATTTCACTAAATATTTCAATGCAGATCATCTTGAAATTCAATTGATTCAAGCCAGAAGACTAATAATGCCAAATAGAAATAAATATCCTTCTTAATTGATTCTTTTCATTTGATAATGTTCGGAAGAGATCTTCTGTATTACATTTGCACCGTAATTACAATTCATATATTGTTACATATGAAGACTACATGTAACGTATGAAGTGAACAGTAGAGTAACTTATATCAGTCTGCGCTTTCATTTTTTTTCTGGTTTAATGATTATTATTTTTTATTCTTTCCTTATCATTCCCTCTCCGAATATAATCATAGAGCAGTAATTTTGACTTTTTTTCATCGTACATAAGTAGCGATATTCAATCAACTTTAATTAACTTGTTTCTTGAACCAACTGTCCATGAAAATATTCATAATAATAATTATCAGATTTGCAGCAGGCCGCATCCGCACTAATACAAATCTCAGATAGTAGTAGGAATATAATGATTTACTTACAATTAATGAAAACTAATGACCAACATAAATAAAATAATAAATCATAATGATGATGAAATGGAAGTATCATGACGCACAAATGAAATAAGGAAAAGCTCACTGCTAAAAATACTGTTTGGTCTTCCTTACTGGACAATTATCCCTCTAATCCCTTTGAATCAAGAGCAATGAATAAATAGATTGTAATAAACATAATAATCACACCGTAGTTTATCGATTTTTTTACATGAATAAATATTATAATTATCGTCGATTTATCCTATGCTCTGATTGCCCGATTTCTCGCTAATGATAAAAATATTCAAAGTCTAGAGCTAGCAATTTTTAAATAAAAAATTATTGAATAGGATTATATAACTTTCTCTTTGAAACAATATTAAGCTGCGAAGGTAGCCCACCGCTTGGCCAATCGACGACATAAATGTGTTTTTTTTTTTCAATATTGTTTCACCTAATCAAAAAATTATTATGTTAATATTAATATATACAGGTACAGGTCTCGTATAGTTGCAGTCTGGGTGTCGACATTGGTTACAATCCCATTTTGTTGAAAATTCATTTCTACATCGTTATATTACAACAGATGGCTGTCATTCATCATATGATTTGACGGATGTCGACACTTGCCGTCATTTTAATCAAAAGGATTTCTTTTCTCTTCCTTCTTCTTCTTCTTCTTCGTCTTCTTCTCATCTTTTACCATTTCTATTGGCGTATTTCTTAGAGAAGAATCGGATAATCGGAATTAGCATCAATTCAAAATGGAAAATTTTGTACCTTTGGAAATGAAAATCTTTTGAGAAAGTATTGGTGTTTCATTGGAGATACACTTAATCAGCCTTATTTAACATCTCTGTTAGGTGCACTCGATAATGTGAGGTTGAGAGGTTTCTATAACAGTCGGTCTACCCACTGGATTCTCCAAATTGTGTAGGGATGTAGGGTGTGAATTAACGGCACTCTGCCTTTCGTAACTTTCTATTTTATCAAGTTCACATTCTTTCTGCATATTACCTAAAAAAAAAATCATAAAATTGAAAATGAATACTACTAGATGATGGCATTTTTCAATGGATAGAATACAATAAGTGGCCAATGATTTTTAACTTACCTACATTCATCTCTAAATTATGAAGAGCTGTTGAGTGTAATGCGTTTCTTCTGTCATAGTTTTCCATCGTTTCAAGTTCAGACTCTTTCGATATATTAGCTATTGGGAAAAACCCAGGAAAAAAACAAATAATAAATGAATCAAACTATTAATCCCCCGTTAAATATATTATTAGCATTATTTAATGGATTTTTGGACATAAAATTATTGGCAAAGCATTGTTTGATGAACATTTATAGGAAAAAAAAACGAACCCTCACCAACAGTGATTTCGTGACTGTACTCGTAGTAAGTTGGTGAACCAACAGCAGCAGCTAGAGCAAGCTCATCTTCAATATTATTTGGCCGACAACTAGTAGTCTTCCAGTGAGTTCTCAATCCGCTTGCACTGATGTACTTCTTATCACAGCCCTGGCAGGTGTAGGGCCTCTCATTCGTATGTAGCCGTTTGTGCAATTTAAGATGCACAAATTGAGTGAATTTAGCAGGACAAAGATCACATGCGTAGGGTTTTTGTCCCGAGTGTAAACGCAAATGGGTTTTCAAATTTGATGTTGAACTGAATCGCTTTTTGCAAATTTCACATTGATGCGGCTTTTCCCCTGTTGCAATTAAATAATAATAATAATAATAATAACAATAATAATATTAGCATTGCTGGAAAATTAAATACAACGATTTTGGAAACTGATCGATGCGGCATAATGTCTACCAAAAACTATATAATTTGGCCATTGTTGGAATAATTTTCAGTAAATTTTGAAGAACATAAATTTTTGTATTTGAAACAAGAATTAATGTGTTCTATTGATTTGTACAGTACGTTATTAGGAAAATTAATGATAAAAAACCCAAATAACTTTTTACCTGTATGGACCAAATGATGTTTCTGAAGATGAGCAAGTTGTGTAAAACTTTTTGTACAGACATTGCATTTAAAAGGTCTTTCACCGGAATGAGTGCGTAAGTGTACTTTAAGATTAGACAATTGGCCAAATGTCTTGCAACATACATTGCACTCGTAGTGCATTTTTCCATCCTTCTTCTTAAGCGGATACGGCAAAGATCTGTAGCCTCTTGAACCCTGAGAATTAGGACTCAACGAGCCACTCTGGGAGCAACCGTGATCGTCCGGTGAAAGAGAACTTGCTGGTGAATATCTATTTGTTGAATTCGGATGAATGCTCAAAGGGTGATGGTGACTGAGATGAAGATTCCGTGTACCACTAATAATGGTGGAATGATTATCATCAATTTGCATTGTGGAAGAAGTTGGAAGTTGATGACCATTGGTTTCGTGTCTTCTATCAGTTCTCTCGTACATACTGCTGACAGCTGCCGGTGGAGTCGGTGAATATGGAGCGCAGTTGATAGTTAGGGGGGCAATATGTTGATGCATACTAGCATTTTGATGATAGATATTGTAGGGATAAGAGGAGGGAGAATTTAGTGGCGATATTGATGTAACACTGGGAGGTGTATTAGCTGGATTCAGCTGGTACCCTGTGCTTGATTCAATATGCCCTGATGAGCACGCATTGTGCTGTTGTGAGTAGATAATTGTCGATGCCGCTGCTGATTCTTCTTCACCCTCTGTTGATGCCACAGGCAAGGACGATACATTCACCGTGACCGTTGTAGTTGTCGTTGGTGAGGGACTCTGAGTTTTTCTCGCTTTACATATACTTATCGTTGATGGATGAAGGCCACTGGTGGTTGATGTCAAAGCTGTACTCGAATGAATGGAGTCTCCTTCGTTCACCGAATGCACTAATTGATTTGGTAAATCACACGAATTACCAATACCTGTGGCTGTACTCGAATGAAGATTACCAGAACACTGTATCATCGATAGATTATTTGTTGAATTATTGGCACTTGTGCAGCTATCAACTTGCATTGGTAAATTTGAACTTGAATCCGGACTACAGGGAAGGATATTTCCGTATCTGTGTGATTTTTTGTATGAGTATGCCATTTCTGTTGGACTAGATGGTGGTGGGCTAATCGAATCTATATGACTTCTATTATGCTGATTATTCTCCCCATTAGCACTGTGAGCATAATTATTGCTCGTATTATTATTACTATCTGTAGTGTGTCGTAAAAGTATGTTTTCTAATATGGAACTATTTGGACTTGTTACATAAGGCGGCCGTGCAGCTGCCGTCGTCGTATGCGTAGTCGTTGATATTGTATTATTATTATTATTATTATTATTATTATTAATTTTGTTGTTGTTATTATTATTATTACTACTACTATTATTATTAGTAGTAGTAATATTATTATTATTATGATTATTATTATTATTATTATTATTATTAATATTATGATTATTATTGTTATTAGTGTGTGTTTGGATTGCATTAATTTTCACATCAGGTTCATAAAAAACTTTCGATCTTTCATCCTCATCATTCGTTGAACTCAATATTATAGCTATTTTTTGCGGTAGATCAGGCGTTAATGTCCTATTAGCCATTTCTTCCTTGATATCAATACTTTTGTTATTCCCTTGAAAATTATTATAAGTCTTATTGATTTTTATTTTCACTTTTCTATATTCATTTTTCACCAATGCACTGTCTGGTTTTGTCATTTCTGTTGTTGCAATCGATGTGCGTGTATTTTTGCTAAAGTCAAGAACATAATTATTCTCAGAATCCGATTCACTGCTCTCCTCTGGCGGTGTTAAAATTTCATCGTGATATCCGTTTGAATGATATCCCTCATCCGATCTGACGGAGCCTTCTGTTGGTGTCAATTGACATCGTCTTTCATAAATTGAGGAATCTTTTGAGGGTAGGACGATTTCCCCAGATGAGGGAATTTCACTTGGCAAACTGGACTGCTGTACCTATATTGAAAAGAAAAAACATATCCAGGTAAATTTATACTTACTTTTTTAAGCATTATTTTTTATCGATGATTATCGCGATAATTGTCATAATGTTAAGTACCTGTTGTCGTATTCGCTGCAACATCAGCTCACCGGTTAAAGGATAGTTAAGCCTTTCAGCAAATTCACGGCAGTACCAGACCAGAAGTTCTTGGTTGGGGAGTATAGGTTTTATCGTGTAAAAATAAATGTTCATCTAAAACATAATGATGATTTGGGATGTCTGGTATTTATAATAATCACCAACATATACGTAGATTATGAGATATTTTTCCTACCTTATATTGGCATGCAATAAGGTTCTGCGATTCCGATGAATACGCTGGATTAACATAACGCATCCAGTTAGATTTTTGTATATCATAGCCGTCAATGAAATAGTACAATTCATTATTTTTGTAAACCTGCCAAAATAAGTGATAATTAATTTTAATGCTACATTTTAGTCAGTATAAATAGAAAGTAACTTTTTCATAACATTCTTTGATTCTCACCCTCCAGAAGTACTTCCGATTCGTAACATTAGCTGGTACAGAATCCTTAGTGTAGACTTGTCCTACGAGAGGCCCAAAGCGAGTACCTTTAGGAATATAACTGGTACTCCAAACTCCCAACGCCTAAGTTCACCAAGATATAAAGATATTTATTTTTTTAATAATAATTTAATCCATAATATTGGACCGAAAACATCATTTCATTGCCAATTTTTTTTATTTTTGTTCAAAATAGATTTTCCCATTTTGTCTGAATTGTATACTCTACAAAAATGACTATTATTAATTACTCATTATCAAATATTCATTACATTATAATAATGCTATAAAATATTTCATCTCATTTTTTATTCTTAGTTTGTTTTTAATATATTCTATAAAAACGTGATTATCAAATTGTTGAATAGTTTTTCATTATTCAACAAAATATTTCAGTTTTTTAAGTTTGCGGAAATATTGGAGAGTTACAGAATAATAATAATATTTATTTTGCTCCTCCACTTGTTGGTACTTTTTAAACACTTAAAAAAGTTGAAAAATATTCACGTACGGGATCCAGCGCTTGAGATGGCTTGAGGACAAGGTTCCTAGGTAAGGAAGCCTCAGCCCTGTTAGTGTCATTCGACGAAGTTGATACATCGGGTACCAAGTAGACTGCATGCTGATCGAATTCTTCTTCCCGTAGGACAGTGTGATCCCATTCACCTGTCTCCATTTTTTCTTTTGCCAACTGTAAAATAATAAATATTAATATAAGCTAAATAAATCTTTTTTATTGTACTATATAAATATTTTTTTTTTTAAATCAAATAATCTTTATAGTCAATTAGACAAAGTTCATGGGAGTGAAACTGAAAATAAAAAAGAGAAGATCCCAATTTCGTCTTGATACTTTACATATACATGCTTTAACAGTGTAGTGAAAGTGAAACCCGTCCACGCATTGATCGACTGCAAATGGAGGAGGGGGAATGCAAGAGGGTGCAAGGAAGCCAGGAGGGTGACGAGGGGAGGAGGTTGTTAAAAGCGAAGGTCTAAATTTCAGATTTTATATTCCAATGGGATACTGGTAAAAATGATATTTTCCAATGTTTAATTGTGTTTTTCTTTTTTTTTTTCCTCAAATAAAATATTTAATTTCACGTACTTATAATCGTACTATGATGAAAATTTTGTCCCTTCACAAGTTGTAGATTAATGCCCCGTAGATTAGTCTCCCCTATTACAACTATTTTTTATTATTTCAATCTTCGGCGTGGATTTACGTAATCCTCGAGTTTTTCAGAGAAATTATGACAATCATTTTTACAGAACTCTGTCCCGAACTCATATGACATATAAATATGATGAAACGAACTATTTGGAAATAATGCTCTATTGCAGATTCACTATGTTCTTTCAACATTTACGTATTTATAGGGGGACCGAACGACAAGTGATTGCTACAAGTTTTTCTATTGATATTTATGTTTTCAACATTAATTCACGATTTTTAAAAAGTCCTTATCGATTATCACAACATTGAAACCTCAATGAACAATTTAAAAAAACGTTTTATTTTATCAATTTTAGCTGTTTCTTTTGACACTTCTTTCTATATTTTTATACTGCTCATCTCGTTAGCCCGATTCACTTTCGATGTTTAATCGATAAAGAAAAAATGTCGTGCCATTGTTTGTTCGAGGCGCTCTGGAATTTTTTTGAAATTACGATAATTGAAGTAATGATTATGATTATTAGTTATAATTTCTTTTTATATAATTGATATTTTTAGTGTGAATAATTTCATATGTGGGTGTTGCCGTTGCGAATGCGAATTTTCTTTACCGAGTACATTGAGCAAGAAAAACATTCATCCAAGATTTTTTGAGTTCCCTTTCCCTTTTTCTTCCGCGCATGTCCTTGGTACATTGATATACACAAATATTCTGCAACTAAAAAACAAAAAATCGTCCGACCGAAATTTTGTTACTTAAAATATTGCAATTTTCTTTTCACACTCGTCTTTTTCTCACATCAGCATTGATTAAATAATTACAAGTATTATTGTCGAGTTACTAACACAATAAATAAATCCTATTACACGAAATTGTGGGTAAGAAAAACAAATATTAAAAATAATGGAAAAACAAACATAACACAAAAATGCTGGATGTTTGAATGATAATTTTATCAATTATTTCACACGTTCTCCGATTAAATAAATATCTCGATGCCCGAGTGGTTACGACGATGAGAGGAGGGTTCGCGGGATGGCACAGTGTAAAACTCGGGTAGACCTGACCTAGCCCAACACGAGCCAGCTTGGCTCGACTACGTTGGTATTGGCCTGGTGGCGCGCCAGCATCGGATAACACGACACGCGTGCAAAGGTGGTGCATTTCTCTCTGCGCTGCGCTTTCGATCGACCCGCTGCCAGGGGCGCCCTCCCATTCCACCCTTAACTGACAATTTACTATATATTTACAGTTGCTTCTTTTAATTCATCAGCTTCATCATTCCCTTCTTTTTTGTTTAATTTTTCCCTCGAAAAATTATAATTTAATTTATAATTAAATAATGACAATAAGGTTGATTATCTCAATTGCTAGATCCATTGAATAAGTGTAAACAATATAAAATTTTACAAATTTTGTTGGCCATTAAAAATGACTGTTTACACGTTCAACCACAAACTAATAAGATATTTAAGCAACTGCTAACCAAAAATTTCAATAAATTTTTCATATTGTTCAACTGTTTTTCTAATCTTTTAAAAATTTCTACAGAAAATGTAAGAAATTCAGATATTTTTTATAGTTGTGTGCTTAACCTGCAATAGTTAAATAATATAATTGTTACAGTCCTGTATTTGATATAGATAAATATGTGATCAACATTGGTGATCCCGGTTGATGAACAAACTTGCAGCAAAGAATTTTCACGTGAATCGCCGACGACTACTAACCCAGATACGTTCTCCATAGGTCATTGCTCTTTCCTTTACTTCTCAAAGTCATGGCTATCTCGTGATTGGATATTAAAGTGATGTTCGAACAATTATCATCATTATGTCGATTACAAAGATTCATTTTTTTTCGCAATTCATTTCTAATAATTTGAGAAAGGAAATCAATTTGATTTCGTTTAAAAATCTGCCGTAATTTTTATCTATCTCTACCATGACAAAAAAAAATAGGAAACAAATGCTAATGTGATTGTCCTAATTATTGGCAATGTAGCGCGTTCACGTGAACCGAAAAATACTAGCAAACAAGTGAATTATCAGAGGCAAATTGGCGATCTTTCTTTCTCCTTTCTTCCTCTTCTACCGGTTGTGAAGTCAAAAGAAGGTCTCTGCCGGTCATTGTCCCACTTTTCGATCTCTACTCCGAGTCTTAGTTCTGAATTAACAACAAAGTCTACTTATGTCATTCTTACTGATTAATTTTCATTCATTCATTCAATTTTATGGATATATTCTGTCAATTTTCTGATCAAAAGCAGTTACACTTGGAAATATTAAAAAATTTTCTAGTTTTCCTGACGACCTTTAAAGAATAAAAGAATTACTTGTCGGGAGATGTTTTCAAATATTGAGATTTTCTAGTCATCAAAATTACTATGTACGGACAAAATTATTTGATGAACATGATCGAAGAATTTCCTCTCATGGAAAAATTTCACTAAAAAATTGTATAATTTAGACCATATAATCTTTTTCAAATTAATTAAAAATATATCATAAATATTACTCTTAACCTGATAATAATAAGACTAATTTTAAAAATATATGTATCAATACATGAAAATATCTTTGAGCTTGACTCTTATGTATTTATTTTATCATGTTTTTTCCCTTTATCAAAAATTAAACGATTCAATTGTATTGCATATGCGTTGCATATCTATGGCTGCACATAACACAAACCGTTATACCAAGAATCCCGTTTGAAGCCAATCGGAGGGGAAAGGAAAGCTGCGGGGGTAACGAGCATACGTTTGAACTCGATGTATTATATGGTCCCCGACCAAAAGTAAAACCGAATTCATTTTCGGTTTCGTAAGACTGCAAACTCACACAACAGATCATCATCAAAATATTCATCTAACGATTCTATTTTCATTTTTTTAATGTTTTTTTTAGGGCTAAAGAAATGTAAATAAAAGACTTGACGTTGTCGATTTTTATAAATTCGATTGTTCCCATGATACATACCAAAATCAATTTTTCCTTCTCGGAAAAATGTTGAAGAATTTATTAAGTGTTAAATGTATGCTAGGATAACGCAATCCAAGAAAATTAGTTCGTTGAACTCACTTTGTCTTAGCCCTTGATATCGATGCATGTATTCAACATAAATTGCAATTATTTTCGAACTAGACTTTTCGTTTTCAATTCCACATAAAGAATACAAATGTATTTATTCATTGGAAAAATTGGTGAAAAAAGTGGGTTTACTATTGCAATGGCCGATTTTATGCCTCTTTTTACTAATGTATCAATTTTTAAAAGTATTCAAGTAGTTTCAGTCAACGATTAGTCATACACATTTAACCTATTCATTCCTGTGATCAGTAAAATCTTCATTGAAAATTTAAAGAAAAATGGAATAAATGAACCCGGGTTGCGTAAATTAAATGTGCAACAACACCATCATATTATGCTGCTATTTATCAATAATGTTGGATTTTTTTTTACTGCATAGCTCACTTTGTTTAACCAACGCGGAACCATGTACACACAGTTCATTCTTTCTTTTTTCAAGGATGTAACCAATGGATTTTTTCTCAGTTGTATAAACAAGATGAACATACCGATATGTACCGAAAATGCAGGTGAATTGTATATTTTAAGTGAGAATTTGAGAGAATTTTTACCGGTTGAGTTACCTCCTAGTGCATAGAATCAATAACACACTTTCTAACCTACTTAAAATCACTGTTTTGCCATTTTTCTCTCTTCCATGCCGTCCTTGTAATAGAAAATTTTTCAAATTAAAAACACGGAGTAACATCATCTTTTGTGTTATCATTTTTAATAAGGGTTTTTATTTTTAACTCGTTGCGATTGATTGGAGGGAATTTATATGTATGCTTGATATATAATAGTTTCTTATTTTATAAAAAATATGTAATTTTATGAAGCCTGTAAGGGCCTGTAAAAAATGGTGAAATTTTAAGTTTTACTGAAAATCCCATAAAATTGAGAGAGTAATTTATTAAGAGTGTATGTAAATAGTTGTGAAAGAGATTGAATAATCATTCGTTGCTTCCGCGTTCTGCAGTAACGTTCAGAGACTTCAATGTCAATGCCAGAATCGCCCTTTCACCTTATATAATCCATGTACGCAAGTGCACTCGTACTAATAGACTGAAACCTTGTTTGTACGTAAAAACTTGTATACAAATGCAATAATTTTCTTAATTTATCCTTTTCCTCGCGAAAAATTTGAAATATTTCATTATTTAGCATTAAGAGAGAAGAGAAAAAAAAATACTTAAATGACATTTTCTTAACACGAAATGAGGTGAATAAAATTGTATGTAGTTGTAAAACGAAAGAAACATTTAGATAAAATGTTGCGGAATGATAGAGTGATAATGAACGACCCTCAACGGACAAGGTTGTATTGAATATAGGAGGAAAGAAACTGCTATAAGAGTGGGAATATCATGGCTGATGGCCGGCCGTGACTCTACTCAATTCTTGGGGAGTCGGCCCTCGCGGCGCAACGCGTCAATGTAGAACGGTCATTGACCTCCGGTTGCTCGGTCGCATTATACGTACTAATCACTACTTTTGCATTATAACCAATAGCCATTATAATTGCTTGGCTATTTGAAAATTTATTTTTATACGGGTCATTCTTATTATAATATTATATTTATACAAGCACACCATTACTACCAACTGTCATTGGATATAATTAATTTATATTGATTTATTTCATTTTTGTTTGAATGTTTAAATGACAAATGAATAGACGTTCACGATTACGGTAGCTCGTAATACTTTACGATTGGTTGGTGTATATGTAGATAAAAGTGGGGCTGCATAGGTTTCCGCAATGTCTTCGCATACCTCAGTCGTCCTCAGACCTTAACCATACTGACAGTTTACGGTACTTTTGCACTATCACTGCTAGGACACACACTATGTCGAATCTAGGTCTAGCGGTTATATTTACACTCTATTGCATCTGTTCAAAGTGGATAATAGCATTCTTGTTAATTTTTATGGGTAAAAGTTTGTGAGTAAATTCTACTACGACATTTTCCTCTTATACAATGAAACTTGCGTACAAATCGAGTGATTTGGATTTTTATCTTGGAGAGGTGCATTGACCGCTCCAATAAAATGACCCCCTCCCATTCAACCAGACACATGAGTTGTTGATCCATACTCCACCTCCACCTCCACCTCAAAAGTCATTACATGTACAGGAGAATTTGTAACGATGCCGTTGCACGGCATACAACGTCAAGATATACCGTTATGTCACATTAGTAGGCACCTGCAAGCATCATTTTCCCCTTAGCCTTTATTCTCAATTCCATCAAATGTTTCCTGTCATATGCAACATGTTACTCTCTACATATATATATATATCGGGAATTAATAGCTTCCCTAATTTTTAACTTTATTTTCCATAGTATATTTTCGTTGTATTTTTTCGTAAAAATCAATGTCTATGAAAAAATGAATCAATGAACATATATCTATATATTCTTCAATTTGAAGGATAGTGAAAGTAAATGGGATGTAGGATAAAAAAAATTTACATTTACAAAAATTTATATTTAGCGGCAAATTACATGAAATTTGCAGTTTCATGTAATTTGCCGCTAAATATTCATATTAGATTGAAAATTCAAATAATTTGAAAGAGCTGTTGTATTCATGCCACTCGAAATTCAATAATTTTATTTTCAATTTCATGAATTATTTAACTCTGATAATATAATTTTTTTCTTCTAGGGTAAAATTCCGGCTATTTCCAATATTGAAACATTGTGTGTCATTCAAGTTGAAATTCTATTGTTAAAATTGATTTTGCTGCAAGAAAATGACGAAAGTAAGATTCCTCTACAGTAACAGCACTCAACCTTTTTTTCCCTTCCAGTCTTCCTTTTATTCTGACAAAATCCCGTTGGAGGGCATAGAACTCACCGTCGAGAGCGAGAAGTTCCGTTTGAAAGTATACATACGCGTGAGTCGATCGCTCCTGTGGATATACCCATACACTCATATTTCCTTTCTCATGATTTTGTTATACCTTTTCTCTGTCTTATTCTCCCGATCCTCTCTACATCTATCCTCTTTCCCGTTTAAACGAACGGTAAACCGTTATGTCATATTAGAAAATATATGTATTTAAAATATTAACAATATTGATTAATATAAAAAACATAAAATATCCACAGATGAATAAATAAATATATATATATTTTTTAATAGAATTTTTTCTACGTGGAATTCTGAAAGAAAGTGGGCTATTAGGTTTTTTCTCCCCGACAATAGATTCTGTAATCATTGAAGGAACTCCAAGTTCTGTAATATTTACTGCATATTTCTTTTCCTCTAATTGATGATACCGTGTAAATAGACATAGGCCTTGCTGTTTGATTCTTTATCTCTCGGTAAACGAGCAGTTATAACATCGAGTATCAAAGAATCCATGTGAATCAAATGAGCATTATCTCTCTTATACAACTGCATATATTTAATATTACATTAGTGTCCCTGAATTTCAAACAGATTTTAATATTTACAAGGCCGAAGGCTTTGGCAATACGTGAAATTACTCAATCTATTACGCAATATATGATGTATTTTCACCCTCCGGTAGTATAAATTATGTGATTAGAAATTCATAGCTTCAGAAGAGTGAATATTATTTTGAAATAGTTGCCACGTCCTTCAACGATAAATTTTTAGCAATTTCAAAATTTTAATGGTCTTTGGTGGATGAATATTATGTAATTAATAGTGCTAAAAAATAACTCACCTTATGTTGTACTTATACTGAGATTGTCTCTCAACAGCTAGGGCAAAGCCGAGCTCTCTGTCATGTCTTCTTCTTTCTTGTTGTTGATGATTTGATAGTCAATTAGTAATTGATCAGTGCGAGTGATCGCCCTGTTGTATCCGAGCATTAATAATCACTAAATTCAACAAAGCTTGCAGTCTCCAGGACTACTCCTATTATAACAACTACTTCTAACTACTATTACTATTACTAATGCTACTCCTCCTCTTTCTCCTCTTATTTCTTCTAAGGCTTAAGAGTAGTGAGAATTGAGAGCATCTCTTGATTGTCTTGGTGTACACCTTTCACGAACACATATTATTTAAAAAATCAGACAATATCATATAGTTTCACAGGTGAGTATTTAAAAGCAGTCCGAAGGTAGAAGTATATATTAAACTCAAATGACAATATGATTTGTGAAAAATTGAGTGATAATACGGTGTTGTGGGCTAGCACTTTGATAAAGTAAGGGTGAACCAACTCGGTATTTAATCAACAGTTGTTTCGTACAAGCCGCGTGGTACGTACTGACGCGGCGGACGATGGCTATGGGTGTATAGGATCAAGCTGTTGGAGTACACTGGAGAACAGCGCCGGTACCCGGGGGACTACCACGGAGGAAGGGGGAGGCACCACACGAGTACATACAAACCAAGCCGGTCCGCCACACTCCAGCAGAAGCGTGGAGAAGTCTCTTCTGCTGTTGCCTGGCTTCGCCTTCAGTTCATTTGTTCTTCGTGTCTTCCTCCTTCGCTTCGTTTCAAGGCCCTCCTCCGCCCTGACGAGTATCTATGGATGTTCGTCACCATTCGGTTAGACTCGGCTCTCAACATTCCCGCTGTGTGAAAACCTGTGCTACTATAGTGTAGAGGGTATTTCATTCCTCCATTATCCCCCTCTATTCGAGGGCCCGCCATAGCCATAGACAACGGTACTTCGTACTCTTCCATCTCGCTCTTCGATCTCTGGTTACTGACCTCCGAAAATAACTCTGAGCAACAAGTCTCTTCCTCCCTCCTTTGACTATCCTTCTGTGTATTCCAAACTAAATTTTATTATTACTTTCGTTCCATTCCTGTTAGATCTCACTTTTCTTCTTCTTCTTCTTCTTCTTCTGCTTCTCGTTTTCTTTTGCTTCATTGGACGTACTATATTTTTCGATATATTTTAAACAACTAGATATTTTTATGAAAATAAATATTTATTAGAAAATTTGCATATAAATAATTTTTATATAGCAGTAAACATTCATCTACTAGGCATAATAGAAAAAAAATCAAGGTCCAAACTGAATATTAGAATATTGTTAACGTCATAATTTCATTGTTCAAATGGACCGTTTATTGATAACAAGTATTCCCTTGTACACATCCGTCATTTATGAAAATTATATAAAAATTATAGAACTTACAGTTTCCTCACTTTATTCGGAAGATTGAAGAAAATTTTCATTCATTCAATAGAGACACCGTCTGTCCTAGCATCAAACTCACTACTCGCGGCATTGATGTTACTGCATAAAGAGCTATAGCCCACGCATCATTGATTCAACGTAAGGTTAATTAATTTGTGAATGTTGAGAGGTAATTCTTTTTCTAAAGCGAAAATATATTCTCTGTCAATTGCCATGAAGGTGATGCCGCTGGAGACCGCGTAACCGGAACGGAACGAAGCGCCGCCGTGGTTACTGACCTCGCGAAGTACTCTTACGCTTGCACTACTTACTAACTTGACGTTAGAAATATTTTTCAGGTGTGCAATCGTTAAAACTCACAGCATCTTTGAAAATTCACTTCTTCACAATTACTCTCCACTGGCATTGTCATTATATATGTTTCAACTCAACTTATTATTTATTATAATTAAATGGTGATTATTTTTTAATCATAACAGTCATCACTTCATAATAGCCAACTTTTTTAATGATAAAAAATAATAAATAATTTATAGGGCCTGGTTCGTTGTGCCCTATTAGCTACTATATTAATTATATTAATTTGGAAAATATAAAAATCCATGACTCCAGTTATATGTATATATTGTTAACATGAATTTCCCTATGAAGGCACTGCAGCCTACATGAACAGAGTGAAATATCTCAACATATAATAGGTAAGAAGTTTGAGTTCATTAACCCCCTTCCTCTTCCTCGTCCACGTCGTCATCGTCATCGTCGTCGTCCTCCTCCTCCTCCTCCTCCGCCACTGAAAATACTCTTACATGGTGGTTGCATGCCCAGCAGGTCGGTGCACTAGTTTACTTTACGCTCACTCGCGACTTACACTCAATGTACTCATGGATGCACTCTCAGTCTTTTACTACCTTCCCCGCCCCTGTCATCGCAAGCTATCGTATATTTTTCCTATGTATTCTTTTCAGTCTTTCGTATTGGACTTGTTCCTATGCAATTGTCAAAGATATATTGGACTTTATACTTGTATATTGTTAGAGTTCAATTTATTGTGTATAGCGGCATACAAATATTCGGCTTTAATTTGACAGACTGATAATACAGCCGACTTCTACCTTGAATGGATTTTTTTTACTTTGGCATTCAACTAAAAATCACCTGTTGATTCAGAACTTTGAGTATAGGCGTCAGAATTGAAGTAGCACACACACACACATATACTTATGCACGTAAAGATAATCTTTAGCAAGTGAGTTCTTTGACCGCTCTGCTTCTTGATTTCCAACACACTACGTGTCTTCTCGAAACGCGAGATATCCAAAGAAAAGGAAAAAAATCAAAGTGATCATGGATGATCACTTTAATGATCATTTTATTATTTTCAGCAATCGATTGGAACAGACAATATATGGGGTAAATATACAAATAGAATTCCAACGGGAACATCCTTTTTCATTTCTCAATAGCTCTCATTGTACAAAAGACAAATCAGACAGAGCCCATAATAATAATTTTATCATTTCCACGGATTGATGAAATAATTATAAAATATACAAATGATTTGTATTTATATAAGTACAAGCATATAATAAATGGACAATTTGAAAAGGAAATTATCGTGACACATTCGTTTTTACCCGATCGTCTCTTACAGTCACGAATTTCAGGTGAATCTCAACTCATATACGGCAAAAGTCGGTAGTGTTCTCTATACAAGGCATTGACCCTGCGGTCACACATATACACAGGTCGACGTCCTCACGCTGTATTACATATACCGCAAACATTTCAATGTATATTTCATATAAAGATGTTGACGTGTGTGAGTTCGGTAATATAAATAAAATTCATTCTCATCTAGCGGTATACTATACTGGAAACCGTTAAATTTGTGCCGGTTTTCGAAGACCTTACGTAATTCCTGTGATTTTAACGGAATCACTTTCGTTAGTCTAACGGGGCCCTTCAAAATTTCATTGGACAATCTCCCACTATTCCTCCCCTATGAATTTGTCCTTCACGATTTTCATTTGACACGTGTATTTTTATTAAATAAATGTAAATATGCTCAGTTGTTATGCTGAGGAAGAGAACCCTTCCGCCTTTTTGAAGGACAAAATTGCATACACACACATTCACTCTAGACGAGCACTTGGCACAGACGACTTTGTTGGGAACGTGAAGACCTAGTTCGAAGGTAGAACGCCACTGGCGAGAACGGCACTAGGTCACGCATCGTGCAGATCCTGGATGGATGTCCGCGCTTATTTTATCATTGACTGACCTTTTCATTAATACTTAGGCACATTTTCTACATGAGACTTAAAATTTTCATGATTTTGTATCGGTGAGAGATGACAACATGAACTTTATTCTTTTTAAAATACAATTATGTTTTTTTTTTAATGCTGGGGTCGGAAATTTTATTGAGAATAGTCACGTAAATCTTGTCAAAAAATTACCGCCTTGTTGTACACGAAAAATTTGAAAAATCTCCAATATTCAAGAATTTTCCATCTTGCTGATTAATGGAAAATTTACTATTGATTTTACATTTCATATAGGCGTAAAATTTCAAATATTCTTAATATAATATTCATCTATTCTGTATATACTTTACATGTGGGAAATTGTAGTAAATTTTTTTCTCCATGCATAATACCTACAATGTAATTGTCATTTTTCTCAACAATATTTACTATAACATGTGATATACGACTGATGTTAAGAAATCTGGGCCACCCATAGCCGTTTACATAGTGTGTAGCACTTGGAAGAGAATCGTTTTTCCATTGAGAAAGACGATGTGCACCCGGTTTGTTCCGGGAGAAAATAATCATAGGTGCATCCGCAAGAGGCATCCAAGAATGAGCCAGTTGAGTGTGAAGAGGCCAATGCACGCCTCTCTTCAAAAACAGAAAAAAAATTTAATGAACATTGCAAAGCATTGTTTTCAGTTTCCTCTATATTTAACAGATTCGATGTGCTGGAACTAGAGTTATTCATTCTTAGATTAAAAGTTGGGAGTTGATAACATTTATTTTTTGAGTGAATGATAAGAATGTCAAGTGCCTTCTGATTTAAAATCAGCAACAATATTTTTCAATAGAAAAAAGTATACAATTCTATTGTAGGAATGAAGACTCTAGAAAATAGAATAGAGAAAGAGTGAACGATCATTGAACTCAGGAGCCCAGAATAACAAAACTGTTGGTCGTGATACTTTCGTCAAACGCTTTTTCCAGTCGAATCCATTGAGTCTTTTTAACAACAACATTTAATTTTTTAGCATTAACATTGGTAATAAAAACTATATCAATTGACTTCAACTAATATCGGTGGATTTTTGATTGATGATGTCTATAGTTGAGTAACAAGTTCATCGGACCACGAGTACGACTTTCTCATTCATGATAAAAAGTATTGCAATTATGGTTATGGGTTAAGACTGCATTGTCATTGAACCACATTCCCACACAAGTGTTGCACTCACACACCCAGCGGAAATAACTATCAGTGATTATTATTATTATTATTATTATTATTATTATTATTATTATTTATTTATTTATCTATTTTTTTCTGTCGCCTTGTTCCTTTCATAATCTCGTTTGTGAGTACTTGTGTTATGAAAAGGAAAACCCGAGATCGTCGAAACTTGTATCTCCATCACCCTCGCATAGTCTACGCCATAGAATATATGTATACGGAGTAGGAAAAACAGGTTGAGGTGAATGCCCCTGTCAGACCTAGACCCAAAAAACGTTTCTTTTCATTGGGCATGCAGCAGTGGCACTGGGTTAAGGTAAAGTTATGTGGCGCCGTTGCAGCTATTGTAACCAGGTGCATACACCATTGGCTTTATGGGCCCTACCACCTCACGGTCAAATTTCAAGGGCGATAGGTCAAAAACTCGCATCTCCACCGTCTTATCGTCTTTCTAGACCCTTATCTAGAAAGGAAAATAAACATGAGGCACAACTGCAGTGCCGTTAATTCATTATTAAGTTTATCAGAAGTACTTCACTTTATTGTGTATAGTCAACCGAACAACCGTTTAATGTCTGGAATTCTACAGGGTCGATGAACCATTTTCGCGTTTTTTTGCGTTTCTTTCGCATTCGAGGGTTGTGGTGGCATTCACGGGGCCCATAAAAATGAAAAAAAAAACACGAAAACATGAAACAACTATTCTGGCCCCTCTATTTTTTTTGCCTCAAACTGAAATCGCTAGTTTTGGGTCTAAGAATAAAGAAAAATTACTGATCATGATTGAATAATTTGCAAACCTTTTCCTAACTTATCGCTGGAAAAATGATGCGGAAAAATAAGGTAAAAATTAATGACTGAATCAAATGAATAATTATGAGACTTCTATTTAAAGCATAAAATCTTGGTATTTCAAAAATGCATTCCCCTAATTTGTATGTTGTATTCATTGTCAGATTATAAGTCAAATCCCCACAGTTTCCTTGAGTGTTGGTTTTCTGCAAGCTTCGCATCATCGGTGCCGTCGACCTCGCTCGTGGAGACATATCCTCGGGCCATGTCTCAGTAAGACCACAAAAAATGTTAAAAAAAAAAAACAAAAACCTGCCCGAGGAACAGAGAGAGAGAGAGAGAGAGAGAGAGAAAATGACATCGCAGTGAAAAAAAATAGAAGGAGGAAACATGTGTTGTGACATATTATAAGGTGAATTAGGCAGGGATACGGTTGCTCAATGGCAGACGGAGTGTACTTGAAGGTGTATAAGAAGTGAACGCGCGCACGTTCTTGGGATGGAAGTCCATCCTTGATGGAGGTTACTCCAGGACATTGTTCCACATCTCCATCTCTCTTTCACTCATCACGATACATGTATGCACCTCTCCTTGGTTTTTCATCATCACCCCCACCGCCCCGCGCACTTATTTTCGCCTCAACTGGGGTTACAAATTCATTTCTCCTCCTCTCCTTCGATGCTTTCATATAATCCTCCTCTCCGCGTGATTCTTCTTTCTAAGAGGCCTCTCTTTCTACTGCGCTGGGAAAGAGGTGGGACATATATCCCCTTGACTCGGCAACCGAGCCCGTTCCCCGCCACGAGCTCGTTCACGGCCATCCGTCGTTGAAAGTCAACGAACAGCGTAGACTCGACCCGGATTACACTTGGTTGTACAAGATTCGCACTTTTCATCGTTCACGTCTCTCTCACACCCTCCCCACCTCCTTTTTCTTTCACTCGCGCGTCTTCTCAGGGTCAAGGTACTAAGTGTCGTATATTTTATTATATCTTCCGCATTGCCATTACGTATTGCTTCAGAATAGAAGTATTGAAATCGTTTTAATTTTTGGCTCCCTAGATTTTCTTGGATACTATATAAGATCATTCATTTTTATCCTTTAACTTAATTCCATTGATATTATTGTTATTATTATTACTATTATTTAACAAACTACGATTGTCACACCAATTGCGGAGGCACCGCCCTTTGGGGGCTCCTGGGGCTCCACATGAAAGATCGAGCACAATTAATCAGAAAAAAACCTCAAATGTCATAACGTAAAAAGAAAACACATGATTGATAGTGGAAGACATCAATGTTTCGAGCATACAAGTCCGAAGAAGTGCATAGTCATAAACAATTTTTATACATAATGTGTTATCATTATTTTGGAAAATCTAAATTATTCTACGTTTTGGAATTCAGCTCGAAGTTTACTCGGTGGATTCTCTATATCGGCTTTGCTTTGAATTAAACGTAATTCTTTGAGTTTAGCTTTTTGGACAGGCTCTTTGGCGAATTCTACAACAAAGAGGGAAAGATAATAATGATTTGATAAGTATTTGTTAAATAGTCATCTACCAGCATAATTAATTCAGATTTTATTACTCGAGCGGAATTCGTGAGTCCTCAAAAGCACTGAATGTAGCGTATTTATTGTTCTTTCCAGTGCAGTTTTCAAATCCCGTTGAATATATGAATGGGCCAAAAATAGAGCTGCAAAGAGGTCTCCAGAGCCCGTGTAATTTGTTGGTATTTTTGGTATGTCCATGGTGATGATCACATCATCTATGAGATTGAAATAAATTAGTACATATTGTAATGCTATCACTTTGCCTTGACACCTTCTTACTAGCTTTTTCAATATAGATTTTCACCTTGTTCATTGCTGATAACGCTTATTAATTTATTGTTCAATTCGATAGAAGTTATTGCAACAATTTTAGGACCCAAGTGATGCAATTTCTTTATAGCCCTTTTCACATCCTCCATTGTTTCGATGTTTTCATTTGTCAATAGTCTGAAACGATTAATATGTTGAATTATTTAATTAGCCATACAGATCCGCGAACTATGGCAAAATACGCTATTACGTCAATTCAAATTCATTTGGTGTCACAATATCGGCCAATGGAATTATTTCTGTCTTATAAATTTCGATCAACTCCTCAGGTACATAAGTTTTCCCATTATCACCCAAAACAGGATCACAGACTGGAAGAAAGATGAGTAATTAGCCTTATTATGTCAATGAGAAAAATATATATTACCGTATATGAGATTTGGATTTTTCTCTTTCAAAGTGGGAACCAACTGGGAGATTTTTTTCAAAAAGGACGGTGAGGCAACATATCCAGTGAGTAAATGACTGTAGTAATCCAAATCATTTCCAGCTAAGCCTTCCATTAATTCACCTATATACATAATAAAATTTTTATAAACCGAAAGGTTCAAAGAAATTTTTGCACAAATGCTCACCAAGATGATTGTCATTCAGAATTTCCCCTTTCATGACTTTATATGCCGTGTGATTGGAAAATTGCACTGAATTAATTGCATCAACGTCAAATCCAAGTAACTGGAACAATAAACTGGTACATAGTCTGATCGCAGTTGATAAAAAATTCAATATAAAGTCTTTTTTTATAAAGAAAAAAAATACGTGTCAAAAAAACACCTCCCATGTAGATTTTTAGTATTATTACTACTAAGCTAAATTGAAAAATGGTAACATGTTATAATCGATATAATGTGATTTAAAAGAAAAAAAATTTTGCAATGAAATAAATGATCATATCATCGTATTTCCACACACCTGCAATGGGAATGTTGCACATTTATTACCGCAGTATCCATATACAACATGACTCTGTATCGACAGCACGTGACGTTCATCATTGTTACTCATTTTCTTATTCCTCTGAACAAAAAATAAGGGCGAAACGAAAATAGAAAAAAATTATAACACGTGATTTGTTCTTCACTGGAAAATGCGTCACAACTGATTTCCAAATGATAATATTCTCTCGTCACTCTATTCAGCGCTCGAAGGTGCCCTAGTCACATGACTAAGCTCTACATCAATACTAGTTTATCATTTGGAGGTAATTTTTCCAAGATGTTGAAAAATGTTATCTTCTATGTTAACATTATTCTCTAACTAATCTGTAGATACATAACTGTAGGAAGAAAAATACAATTTTCCTTGTAATATTGGGAGGTAGAGTAAAAGAAAAACAAATTGCCATTTGTGTACTCCTTTGATTTTGTAATTAAGATAATTGTTTTAACTCCTATTCAGTATAATCAGAGATCAGTGAAATTGATTATGGTTATTATTATTATTATTATTATTATTCCATAATTTTTGATAAGTGAAAAAAATTCAACACAAGACACATCTTCTCTCTGTGATCTATATGGTTCTATAGCTTTATTCTGGGAACATAACCTACACACATGAGAAAGAGTTGACTATATATAATAACATACAGTCAACTCAATAAAGTGCTATATTATCTGTTGCGAAGAATATTCGTAACCGTGGAACATCTACTAATACGGATATGTGTATGAGAAGTTGTTTTTCGTCAAGAAACCCGCACTAACACCAGTACTATTACCACCTCCGAATTGACGAAAAAATATGGCGACGTGGGAGAGTGAGAAATTTACTCAAGATCAAGAACACGACGATACCGATGGTATCACTGACAATTTCAACAGTATATTAGTGACGCCTGATTTGCAAGATTGTTTGGATGATAGCCTAGATTTAACAAACTTTGGAAAAATATATGGACAGTCTGAAGACTACAATTGCTCCAAACCTTCTGATACTGAGGATATTTCATCCATTTCGAGATTACCTGATGACACTGCTGGGTGAGAATATGAAAAAAATTTTTTTCAACAATACATTTCTTTTTTCTCTTTACATGGATATTGTCATAATCAGTCATTTTGGTCCTAGATCAGTGAACAAGTGAGCATTCTATCCAATCCTTATAGGGCAATTTCACATTACATATTGTGCTAGTTATTCGAGATTAATATAGAGTTTCTGGATCAAGAAAAACCTGGGAATTTAATGTTCAAAAATATCCAAACGTATTAGCAAATTCACGGCCTTCTGCTAAAAATAAATATTATGTTTTGGTCGTTTTCGTGCAGAGTAGCAAAAAAGATAATTTCCTAATAATATCGTATGAGAAAATCTTTCTATTTTATGTACGGAAATGATTACAATAATCGTGTTAGTAGGGGGGGGGGGGTAAGTATAACTTATTGCCTTTCACGTATTTTCAAATGAAGAATTAAAAAAAAAATGAAAAATTATTATCTATTAGGATATTTTTATTTTTTTTGTTTTCTGACATAAAAATACATAGATGTATCAACCGCCGGCTTAAAATAACACATTATTTATTATCAACTGTCATTGCTTTATAGATACATTTATCATACAATCAGTCCAAATGAAATTTACATGCGAATTCATCCGGGCCAAGATGATTCAATGCCCGATGCCCCATCGCATGCAACAATCACTATTGAAAGCACTGATCCAGACACAAATCAAAATCACATTAGTCGATATGAGTGCGAGTACGACGGTTGTTCCCGTACTTACAGTACGGTTGGAAACCTCAGAACTCACATGAAAACCCATAAAGGTAAATTACTTAACACTTTTCACAAAATTTTTCACAATTTTTCAACTCCATTTAATAATATTAAATCATGCTTTTATTGTCCCATCTAATACATACTAATCAGGCCATAATTATCATCAAATAATTATGGATGAGAGAACATATTGGTAAGTTGATGCAATTTTCGCATGACTCAAAAAAAAAATACTGCGATTCTGCGTGGATTTCACAAATTTGCAGAGCTTTACATCAATTGATTTCCAGACTGAGACAGAAAAGACATTGAAAATAAAAAGAAAAAGCTTTTTCATGTTTTCACGGCTGTTGTCTATCTCAATGGGGATGTGAAAGAATCGCTTGGATCTGCATGGCTTTTATTTCGGTTAGTGGGCAGAAATTTCGTGCACGCCTCATTGCTATGATTGCCAAGTAAAATTATTAGAAAACAAAATATTGAGTTTTTCATGTTTGCAGGAGAATACCAATTCAAATGTACAGAGCCAAACTGTGGTAAAGCTTTTCTAACGTCATACAGTTTGAAAATTCACGTGAGAGTGCACACAAAAGTGAAACCCTTTGAATGTACTTACGACGGCTGTGAAAAGGCATTCAATACTTTATACAGACTGAGGGCACATCAGAGACTCCACAGTGGAAACACATTCAAATGTGAAGAGGTTGGATGTAGTAAATTTTTTACAACTCATAGCGATCTAAAAAAACACATCCGTACGCATACGCAAGAACGTCCTTACAAGTAAGTGACAAGTTTACGTATTTCTTTACTTTTTCTTTATTTATCATACTGATTATTTTGTAATGTGGTTAAAACAGGTGCAAGGAAAGGGGCTGCGGTAAAGCATTCACTGCTTCTCATCATTTAAAAACTCACAAACGCACTCACACAGGTGAACGTCCTTATACATGCTCACAAATTAATTGTCAAAGATCATTTACTACACCTCACAGTCTCAAGAGCCATTTGAACACACATAGAAAATTAACAGATAGTGAACATTTTCATCCTCAACAAACTCCAATTGCATCCCTTACTGGAGTTGAAGAGAATTCAATATCGACTTATACCATCGTTCCAATAAATACGTCGGAACAAATTGATAATTCAAATATGATCGTTATATCATCGAACGTTAAATCAAAAGGAAATGTTTTAACACTCGACGATCTCACCTTCAATTTATCGCCAATTGGGAGTGTCTTGCAGATTGATGGTACAAATAATAATATTTTAGTTGAATCAACTTTTTCATCCGATGAAAAAATGATTAGTCACACTTTTACCAAAGACAACCAACATTTTAATGTGGCCAACTTTGGGGTGAATGCTGTGAATGAAAATTCAGCGGGTAATGGCCAAGTATTATCATCATCGTCAACATCATCAGTGTCAGCAGAAACTGAAACATTTGGAAAAGACAAATACACATCTGCACCACTTAATCTAGAACAAAAAATTGTACGCGATGGTATTCAAAACACCATTGCCCAATTGTCAGATGTTGATGATGATATTGGACAAGTTCATGATAGCCACCCTAGCTCTTCATCGTGTAGTATTTTCACCATCAAAGATTTAATTGACGAACAGAGTGTTGATGATATATTGAACAAAACCGCCAGCCAATCGCCATTATTTGACAATAGTCTTGAGTCCCTTACATTCACGAGCGAAACAAATAATTTATTATTAAACAATGTGAGTGAACAATCAGAGGCTGTAGAACTTGCCATTGCTTCGGAGGAAGAAATTCCCTCGCCATGGATCGATGTGATGGCCCTCGCCGCTAAACCAGCGCTGAGAACAGAGTCATGGTCAGAAGAGATGAACGCATTTCCCACAGCTGTTCACTCACTAGTGGATCTCATAGGACCAGATCCGTCTCCACTGCAAATTGAGACGCAAATCGAAGGTTCAACGATTCTGGCAATAACAGACGCTAATCCCACACCTCAACAAATTACGACGAATCAAAAAACAAAGAAGAGAAATATTCTGCAAGAAATAACAGCGGACGCTGATATTTGCAACTGTGCAGACTGTAAGTGCTATACGCCAAAAAATTCTCAAAATTGTTCTCCAGAGCCAACTTGTTGTGATATAAAAAATAATGCACAAATGAATATTGTTAGTGAAATAGTTTCGGGTTTACAGAATCAATGTACAAATGATACAGCGAATAATTGCGAATCATGTTGCCTTGTTATTTGCTTTAAAACTCTAGAACAACTTCAGAGGGTATTTAAAGAGCATTGCTGCAGCCGTGAGCCACAAGGCTCATCGTGTCGACGGGATAAATCCGCTAATTTTCACG
Organism: Diachasmimorpha longicaudata; assembly: GCF_034640455.1. Lineage (NCBI taxonomy): Eukaryota > Metazoa > Arthropoda > Insecta > Hymenoptera > Braconidae > Diachasmimorpha > Diachasmimorpha longicaudata. The sequence goes on along the minus strand of NC_087228.1, from coordinate 11,424,918 downwards.
ATATTTATCACGATGAGGAGTCCTGTAAATGACTTTCATGCCGACATTATTACTTCGAAGCTTTACTAGTCAATTTTCAAATCAAGTCTTATGCTGTTCTCTTGCATTTACGGAAAATTTGTGAGAATAGAAAATATAATACAATACATTAATAACTATTAGAAAAAAAATAAATAAATAAAAAAATTAACAGATTTTCCACATTACCTTGACAATTGATGCAACGAAAATGATTTCAATTGTCTTTCGTGTGCGTGTGTATTTTTTTCAGTTCTCAAACTAATATCTTGATGTAGTAAAAGAAATGAGAATTTTTTTTAGATACTATGTAAAATTTACAACTTCAAATACGACTCTCCGTTCATACCAAATGGTAGATGTACCCTACTTTATTATTTAAAGTAATGCAATATTATGCTTCATTGCTGTGAATTTTTTTTATTACACTTTGTACGTTAAATACTCTTTGAATGTAATCCATTAACGGTATGTCAAAAAGTATATATTGTTGGATGATTTAACAATTAAAATAGAATAAATAAATAAAGTTGTGGTTTTGGCGATTCCATTGACTTGAATAAAACCATAAAATGACACAAACGCTAGTCAGAGGCTTCTGTTTTATTTACGAATTGAGAGAGAATAATTGAGTAACAGGGAGAAATAGTTGCAATCAACGGTTCCTAACGTGTTTTTTCCTAGAATTCAAATATTTAATATATTGAATTTTTTTTTTGTTTTTGATAATGCAATTTTATGAAGAAGCTTGAACAAGAGCTTCTGCCACTTCAACCGCAATAGCAGCTTCGGCCCTATCTTTATCAGAAGATGCAGAGGTGAGTTGCTGTTGAGCTTTGCTCAGGATATCTCTAGCAGCTGAATTGTCTAGGGCGTCGATTGGGTGGGCCTCCTCAGCCAATATTTGAACACTAGAATCTTCATTGATAGTTACAGTACCAGACGAAACAAATACTTTTTTCGTTTCACCACCCTGCTCATATACAGTGACCACACCAGGTTTCAAAACGGCAAGTGATGGTACATGTTTTGGAAGGATACCAAAAGCTCCAGAGAAAGATGGTACGTCGACTTGGCGAACATTAGCTTGATCATAGAATACCTGAAATCAAAATTCAGTGGATTTGAAGAGGAAAATTTTCATTTTTTCTGTAATAACGGTGTGAATGAAGCTGTAAACTTCATTTTCAAATAAGTTTTTATAAGACAACATTTTTTTACAGTGAATGAAGATGTAGAAACGAGGTTATGTCGTAAATATCTCTAACTTCCTTAGAATTTAAGATATTTACTAAAATATCAGTCGATAGTTGAGTTAGCCTGTTTCATTTTACAATTTCATAAGAGATTTCTTGGCAATAATATATACCTTGTTAGCGCCAGCCAGTGTGAATTTCATTTCATTGCCACTCGCTTCAGCATAAGTTCTGACCTGCGTTGTCATACACCTCATGGCTGGCCGAAGTGATCTTATGAACATTGCCATATTTTTTTGGTTGCTAAAATCATATTTCACGTGAACACTTGCCTTTTCTTTTGATGAAAAAATTCATATTTCATCTAGCTATTACATCACAGATTATTCTACATAACCTTAATGTTGCGTGCAATATGTCTCCTTTAATTGAAATTAGACGATTTGTTTATATAACCGTCATGGAGTTGTCACGATAAATTTATATATTAATTATTTACACTTTATTCACTCCAAGTATAACAGATGTCTTTGACTCACCTTTTTTTTCAATCTCTCTCAAATGTCTTTCTGGTGATCCAAAATCACACCGATTACTACGGCGCAGGCATATGCCATATGTATGGCGGTTTATGTGGGGGAAATCACTGGGCAGTACATTCAGCAAACACCTTCTCAGATATTATATGTAATAAATTTCAATTATTTGGGAATCATTTGGAATAGTTGATAAATATAATTTCCTAATACAAGAACCAATATGTTATTTATAAACAAATATTGATAAACAGTTTGGGGTTAATTATCAATTTTTCATGAAATCAAGTTTAAAAATATAGAAAATATTAAATTAAAGTTTGAAAATTAATATATATTTTAAATAATTGTGGTAACTTACACATTGCCTCAGTATTTTGCTTGTTGGTTTTTATAATTTTCACAAAACTTCCTCATGCTGTCCGGAAAAACACCGCTTTTGCAGGAAAACACGAGAAAGAAACATTTTTTTTTCTAATTTGTTTGTGATAAAACGATAAAAATCAGATGTTTGAACTAAAATATGTTGTGAAATAATTTTTTTAACGGCACATGCGCATGCGCAACGAGGGAGCATAATATCGCGGTAGAATTTGAAACGTTCTTCATGTAGGCGAAAATTTGAGAAAACTGAATAAACCTCCTATAACTTAATGCAACTTGTACAATGTCCAAGTTACCTTATGCTGGAATAATAAAAAATAAATGATGGAAGGGAAGGAGGAAATAATAAAGACACAGTAATTTTTTAACCAAGTAAAATTCCTCTCAAATGATTGTAATTAATTTTCTAAGAAACATAGATTTTTGTCGGTCATAGGCCTTTGACGAATAGGTCGTAAAATATTATAATCGTAAAATAGCACAGTTTATTTATGTTTCTGTCGAAATACCAATTGCCCTGTCAATCAGTTGAACAGATTTGAAGATTTTTTCTAACTGTAAGTTATTAGCAAAATGATGCGTTACGTGGTCAACACATTAAGCATCCAATCCATCAGACGAGATATCTGAAATATGACCAGCATTTTCTTGGTGCCTCGATTTTATATGCCTCTCCAAATCTCGTCGTCTTACTAAAACTTTTCCACAGTATCCACACCGGTACGGAGTTTCTCCATCAGCATGTAGTCTCACGTGCTTATTCAGATTACTTGGATCACCGAACGGCCTCAAACACACTTTACATCTAAGTGGTTTATAACCCGTGTGCGTTCGAATGTGAATTTTCAATCCGTATTTACGGGAATAAATTTTGCCACAGTAGACGCATAGATGGCCCTGTTTAGACTTTCCAATATTACTATAAAATGTTTCCATTTGAGCTGCGTGAGCATCAGCATCAGTGAGAGTTGATAAAAGTGGGGGCGGCGGAAGCAGCGGCAACGGTAGTTCATTATTATTATTAGTATTATTATTATTATTATTATTATTATTGTAATGTATCCTACTAAACTGATTTAATTGGCTGGCAAAGTGAATTCTGTGACTAGTGTAATTTGAGTGGGCAATGTGACTGGATGATCGTCTCATGTAAGGAAGAAATGCTGAATTTCGCTGAGTTACAGTGCGTCGCACGGGTGAAAGCTCCGCAGGTGAACTTATTGGTGATGGGCCATTGGAAGATCTTGGTGAGATATTTGTTGTTGATTTGTTGGTGTCGAGTGGTTTCTCTACTATAGACGAAACCCCTGAGACGCCCCCTGATGAGACGCTGAGAGATTCGGAAAGTTCCAATTTGCAAGAACCGCTAACACCTGGGGCATAAACGTTAATGGAGAGACCTGGGCCTGGTTGTATTAATGTGAATTCCTTCACCAGTGTAGTCCACAGATTATTACAATCCAGTTTATTACATTTTAAGGCTAAATGTATTTTTAATGGATTTGGATACTGGTAGAGATTTTTGCAGACGTGACAAATATATCGATTTTCAGCTGAAATGAAAGAATAATAATTAATATATTTATATAGATGGCATAATATATAATATAGCATAGCAATAGCATAGGAAATCATCTTGCTATATGTTCTACCAAGTATTATCATATTATCGTATATTTCAAGCTTAGTCGCTGAATAAAACATCATCCTATTCCTATGTGCAGATGAATTGTTAAATAAATGTGGTCAGGTGATATGTTTTCTACGGCCCAGCTTGACGAAAAGAATTTTCTAATGCTCAAACCCTGGAAAAATATTTTCCAGCACTTCTTCTTGATCTTACCTTGAATATTAATATATGGTATGAGAAATGGTATCTTCATCATTGCAAGAATGTTTTCCGTGAACCACATGAGGAGAGGTTCGCCAGGTGAAATGACGCGGATCGTCTTCAGGACAACACCCTTCTCGGTACTCATTAGTATTACATTACAGCTTTGGCAATCTTTAGCTAAAGTTACTATTTTTATCCAACAGGCAGAATTTATTAATCCATTTAGACAGTAGAGCCGTCCATTGTTGTTAGCCACTTCTACCTAAGTAAAGAATAAAAAAAATCACTTATTGAATTTTATAATGTTTACATGTCTATTTGACCTAACTAAAAAGTACCTTTACCAGGCATTGTCATGAAATAGTCTGTTTGCTTAGGAGTGCGGAAAATACTTTTCTAGCGTTGACATATTTAGTATTGGAATACAACAAATATTTTTACATCGCTCGGATTAAATGACTCTTTTCGAGACGTTGCCTGGATATTAAACACTAATATGGAGGTGAAAAGTGACTTTTGCGTCCAACGTAATAGAAAATAATAGTTGTAACTTACGTATTGAATGACCGATGAACTTTTTTTTGCGAAATCGTTGACATCAATCACATCGGTTGAAGCATCCTCATTAAGTAGCGTTGCAGCTCTGACACAAGCACCAGATCTCAATGTTATCCGATCCGTAGATAGTGCAGTTCTTTCAAATTCTTCAGGTGGTCGAATATTCATAAACAATTCATGACTATGTTGCATTATAGAAGACTGTTCGATTCTATACACATACCTATCCCCATAAATAGTACTTTATTTTGCACTCTTTCGTTATAAATTGAAATAACTTGTATTGCTTTTTCCCCCCGCCCCCCGTTTCGCCTCTATATTTGTAACCACTAATAAATATTTGTTTGTTATTATTAATAAATCATCCTCGTTCAACGACGATGATGGCACTGGAGAATCCAAGAATCTACTGGATTCGGCTTGTGCATCGCACGTGGCTTAAATATTGTTCATTGGGATGGCATCATAACAACCCCAAAAATCATAGACATTGGGGAGGGGCAGAGAGATGGCCAGATTTCCTTAGTCACACCCTCCCCGTTTCCTGCCAGTATCCTATGTCCTTTCTCTTTTTTGGTATACCTAATTGTATTTAAAGAGCCCCCCACCCCTATTTTAACCCCGGGGGTCTAATGGTCTTCAGTTCAACATCCTCCTCCCTCCACGTGCGACTTGTCGATTGTCAAAGTAATTTTATGATGGTAGTGGGGATCACCAAATGCAAAACCATAGAGCAGGAGCTGCAAGGTACCTCTCCCAACCTGCCTAATGTCCTGGGGCTGGATTTGTTGCTGAGATAGATCATCCTATTGACCAAATTATCATTACTCCGATCTTTAATTTTATTACTGCTAGATCTTTTGCAACACTATTTTTTGAACAATTCCATTTCCTGTTTGGTAATGTTGAAGTAAGAAAATCCATGGGAATGTTGAAAGATTTTTGCATTATTGACATTGGCATATAAAAATTATAATATAATCAATTCAACATGATGTTTATTCAATATTTCTCTCCGTACAGGAGAAAAAAAGTATAATATCAGCATTGTAGGCTCATTGGTTGCAATGTCTGTCACTGAATGGGGACTGTAAAAGCTTCATGTGAAAAGACATTGTTTGACTCAGCTGTAGACCAATGCATTCTCTACCCCATTGTACGGAGAGAGGTGGTGGCAGAAATAGAAGACACGACGAAAGGTGCATTTGCATCCCCTCGCCCCTCGATGCATGATTACTAAATTAAAAGCTTCATTCTTCTCCAACCCCTCCTCCAATAGAGAATCAGTAGAAATCACCTTTATCAGATATATCAATTCATTGATCAAGCTGATAAACATTTACACGTGTGGGCCCCAAAAATCCCTCCCCTTACGTTATGTCAGGTTAAACTGAAAATTTCGCTGATCAAAAAATTTACTATTATTTTAGAAGAGGAAAAGATGTAGTCGATTTGTTGTAGATATTGTCTCAGTCAGGATGGAGTACAAGTGTTCATACAGAAGCCCCTAGGAAAAATCTCTGCTTCCGTCCATCTATAAAGCCAAGTGGCGTTGCTCCCATTAATCACTCTCTCTCTCTCTCTCTCTGTCTCAGTCGCATGCAATAACATTAACCCATTTCTATTTTCTCATTTGGTAAGAACAAGTGTTCCATCGGTGATTTGTGTAGCTAGTAAGGTTTAATTATTTTTATATATTTAAGACCGAAAAATATTTTTCTTTCATTTCATTTAAATGTAAGGGCGGCAGTGTAGTTGTGGACTATTTTCAATCTATAACTCGAATAATTTAAAATAAAAATGTCAGGAGGACGTTAGTTTGTAAGTTCATCCCCTCATTTCATTTCTCCCCATCCGGGTGCCACCGCATCAAGCAAAAATCAGGATGTATTCAGAGAGCGTAGTAAACCACGGGACCACAGGGTACCGAACAAGTGTTCCTCCGTGACCAATTCAAAGCTTGGGTGGCACGAGTTGCACGCATGTGTGCCCTTCCCAATGCGATATTAATATCACGATTATCATCTACGTATTATCGTTTTTCTGACGGGGGACCTAGAGTTGTAGCTTCTCATTTTATTCAAATATTTTGTTATTTAATGATTTTCCTTGAATGGCTATATTACAACAGAATTGAAGAATATTTAAGAAATAAATTTTTTTAAATATATATCCTGGAAATGGGTTATAAGATATAATAATTCAATAAGTAATTTAAACTATTTTATTCTTTATGATTCAAGTCAAATAATTATGCTCGGAAGACATGTCTATACCGATTCCTTAGACGAACTAACTAGGTCTACAAAGGGAAACAACACCCTGGACCTTCCAGTCACATGCTCCCAAAGAGTCCTATTCATTCCACTTTGTCTATATATTAAAAAATCAAGCCTAAATATCATAAGCCACACTTCTCAGAATTCGAACCCATAAAAATGTCTTTCAACACTCAGAAGAGAATAAGATTGACTTTTATTCTTTATTTATTTTATGAAAAATCCAACAATATATATATATATATATAAGGAAGAAATATTAATAACAATATAATGGAGCATATGCTTGCAATGTGATGACTCCTACGCCGACGATACCAGGACGAATCTCATTGTTCAATTTACCCTCTACCTATATGAAAGAAGGCGTATACTGACTAATAATGGTATTTTGTGGAAGGACATTGTATCGACTATAAAGAAAATTCGATTCGGTTGGGCAAGTGTCAAAAGTATTGGTCTGCTAGGAGTAGCCTATTATATGTGATTCAGCATTCACTATAGTCATACATTATAAATTTATACTTCAAAAACTTTTACCCAAAGTCTTGTCTTCACGAAAAGTAATAGTAACATTATTATTATGATATATAAAAATATGATAAATCAAAACGTCATGGAATTTTTCCAAAAGGGTGCATATTCTTTGCCTAAATCAAGCAATCAATAATTTTCTATCGATTGTGGAATCAGTGAGCAAACAACGAGTTCCATGATTTCGACTACTTTTCTATTCTATTACACTTAGTAAAACAGTGCATATCAAATAACAATAGTCACGTGACATAAAGTGCATTGTACATATGTTTGAAGAGTTTGTAATATGACACGTGGTAAGTGGCCCCTACAAGCCCATTAATAAATATACCATATCAATAATAGCAGCAATATTTACCCCTTAAATACCAAGTGTACTGATCGCAATTGCTCATATTGTAAAGTAGCTTTCTCTATTCCATGAGCTATACTGTAGATTTAAATATTTTTAGTTATCAAACCTCCCAACTGAACTGCATTGGGAAATTTTTTTTCAAGCCCATATTTAATGAGTAGATACGTTTAGATTTGTTTATCCTTAAACATTAATATAATTTTGGCCAGTTTCATGTACTTTTTACATTCAAAATCAATATGTCAAATATATTTTTTTCATATTCCTTACAAATGTGGAAAATCTATGGGACTAGTTTGCACTATAAAACTTTCCATACAATTTTGTATTTAAATCAATAACCGGTGAAGTGTAAAAAACAAGTATTTGCCATTTAAAAATGGAGAATAATGTGTAACCCAGGTGATACGGGTCCCATAACAAATTAATAGAAAAAACCCTAATACCTCAATATGGGTTGAAGAGAACGATTCCCCCGAGTTATTTTTGTTCAAAGGGAAATAAGGGGTGCCCTATATAAAGCACGATTCACTGAGCGTACAAGTTTTGCGTATACACAAAATTGGGGTTCACGACTGCTTAATTTAATCCAATACAATATGCCCTTGTGTAAGGTGGAAGAGGGGAAAGAATTAGATGTAGGGTAGGTGGCTTTTTAAAAGTGCCTCGCCAACTTCAATTTACTGTAAAACCTCATCCTATTATATGATTTATCTAATACTCAACGCGTTAGGTTGGTTTGTAGTTTATACATATGTTATTCCTAGTAATAATTTCAAATAAAACGACACTTTCATCTCAAATGGATTAATTTTAGTTGAAAATCATCCATTCCATTTAATAAGCCCCATTTCAAAACTATGAGTTCATTAGATGGTGTGTGAAGTTGTTTCAACTTTTTTTTTGTGATTTTCTTTACAAAAACTTGATGAAGTTTCACAATTTTTGGCGGCTGTATTTTCAAAGAAAAAAAAATATTTAAAAGATAATAAGGATAGAAAGCCCTGAAAATGCGATTATCCATTTAATTATTATTTTTATCACTGCTGCTACGTTCAGCACGTGTTGAAAAGTGCCTTTTCGTTTACTTGTAAAGGAAAAATGACACAGTTCGCCACTCCCTGAACGTAACATCACTAACAACACGTATAGTTTGGATACAGGTGCGACAGGGTCTTTTAACTCGTATGATTGGCCACCTACTTCACACTCGTTACCACCCCGTCGCACTTGTCTGGAAATATACTATTACATAGCAAAATTTGGAATGTTCTTATGACTTAATTTTCAATGCGTCAGCGGCGCCATCAGTTTTTTCATGAGACTTAACAGTTTGGTTATTACAACGCTAATGTCGAAAAAGATTGATCACCAGTGCATTAAGATCATGGCGGGAGGCTAAGAGCCTCCTCGAAACCTTTGCTAATGAGACTCTGTTAATGCGACATCGTGACGCCGAATCTAGGAAATCTGTCTATCCCTTATCCTAGCAGTAAAACTCAATGAGGGCCTTACGTATGAACTCTGGTTGTAAGCTGTAACTAAAATGTGCATACCAACCCGATCGTTGGTATAATCTTCAAAAGTGTATTGTGCCACGTCCCTTCTTCTAACGCAGGTATATTCATTTTATCTATTATCCGGTGTCATTTTGTCTAGACTTCTTTTAAAGCAGCAGAAATAAACCCCCCATTATTGTCAGGTGTATCAATATTTTTATTTCCTCTAAAATTACCCCAAATTTTATTTTATTTAATTTTTTTTTTTTTTTTTTTCTTATAAAATTTCCCCTACCTTGTTGGTGTCGAGCGGGGCACTTTTATGAAATCAATCCGACCAAAAAGCTTACAACGTACAATATTTTTGGTCATGTCTTTATTTAGTCTCTTATAACTGACCATAATTGAAAAAAGAGAAAAAAACAAAAATCAATTTAGCGATTAGATTTTCTTAAATATTTGCATTTAGATTTTTCAACTAAAACAAATTGCAATTCTCTTTACTAATGAAGGAAAATATTAGATATTTTTGTGTTGAAATGTTCTACATTTTACATTTGCAATGGGATTGTAACATTTTTTGTTTTATGAAAATACAGAATTGCAAGGAGAAAATGATGATGGATTTGTGATAGTGAGTGATATTACAAGTCCCATGCCTAGAGTATTTACGCTGCAGACGGAGAAACCCTTGTGGAATTATCCCGGTGTTGGTAATGCGAGAGGGGAATATGGAAGGTGGCGTCGGGAGACATGGAGGGTGAAGACAGAAATGGATTTATATTGCGGCAGCTGTGTATACTGGTATAGGAGTAGGCTTCTGGCCAGCAGAGGAATAGGTACCCATGGAAGTTCAGAATAGTTGGTTCTAAAGGAATTAATGAACAACCCATTAAATAGCGTTAAATTGTTGGCGACTGATAATGCTCAAAATCAACGTTTTTATAGCCAACACTTTCTTCTATCTCACTATGAGAATCATAACGCGCTGCTGTTAATTTTCTCGATGATTCATACCCTTCACCAAGCTTCTGGTAGATAGTGGCTCGAGTCTCAAGAATTTCCCTGATGATCTCTGAAAGAGTATGCAAAATCACTTTTAGTTTTAATATATTGCTGCTATTGATTAGAAAAGACAACCGGTATCTGAAGTTTTTCACTCATATGATTATTTACGACGGTATAATATAAATGGCGATGAATGCAAAATGTTTACCGAACCATAACCAAATTATCTAAATGTGAAGAAGATAATGAGGCATCACTACGCGGACAGTCATTGATGTGAAATTTTGTTTAGGTTAATTACCGCCATCGTGCTTGAGTTGTGCACAATAAGGGAATTAGCAGCTTTAGAAAGTACTTAGCCTACAATTATCCAATAATTTGCTTATAATGCAGTCGATGTATAAATTTCGACTAATGGAAAATTGTATTCCCGCTCGGAATTTTCTAGACAGTAATGGGGCAAGTTGGGTCGTCTGAACAGTTATCTATTAATTATTCTATTCTATTAATTTATCGGTAACATAGGCAAAGTTTTCTGGGACCGATTACAAAGAAAACCGTGTTGTGTAAAGCGAGCTCAGAGTCTAGTTGAAATTTTTCGAGGTAAGAACTTAGTATTTTCACTGCTTGTTTATGAAATAAATAGATTTATAAATTTACCGGCCAATATTTCACGGCTTTCCATCACAGTGCCCATTTCCTTCTTGACTTCACTCATCAGCCACGGCACGAAGCCCTCCTCTACGTCACTCCTTATTTCGTCCAACAAAAATCCAGACATTTTCAAATCCTCTAAAACTCCTGGAAGCAATTCTGCAATGTATCCCGTTAATAAAACAGCTGCAGCTACTCTTTCTTCAGTTTCTTGTTGATCGTTCACGGCTTTCTTGTGTTGTTTTAATCTTCGATTCTGAAAATAGTAGAATATATTGTTAATGTCATTTTTTCCATAGATTATAGCGGCAAATCATTAACAAGAACAGGAAAAAACATTATGGATTTTTGTTTTTTCTTTTTATGGTTCTCTTTTAAAAGCACTACAATCTATTACTTTCTCCTCTCGCAGTCTGCGCTCTTCTTCTTCCAACCTCTGCTGTTCCACTTTCTCGGCCACTCTCAGCTCCTGGAATCTCCTCTGCTGTTCTCGAAGGGCTGTTTGCTCCTCTTCCTCAAGAACTTCAATCAATGCCTGTTCTATTGTTTTACCAACTAGAATTTCGAGAATCGGTTGCACTTCGCTATCGTAGTCAAAAAGCTGAAATATTATTATTATTGTTATTATTATTATTATTAATGCAAATAGAGAACTATTTAGCTTATAGTAATTCTCAAAATTAAATAGGTAACAACATAAATTTAGAAGAGTTTCTTACATCGCCCGGCGAGATCTGGGTCTCGGCATCTAATCCAGTTTTTCCAGGGACATATGAAGGGGTTGCTGGTCTCTCCAGAATATAATCTGTCTGCGTACCAATCTCCGATTCGTCCGGCTTATCAGACAGCTGAAATGTCCAACAAAAATGACTTTTTCATCCTTTGGAAAATATGAATAAAATGTGGAAAAACATTAAAAAGCAGCCACCTCTTCGAGATACACTTCCGTTTGAACAGGTTCATGCTTCCGGCCAGGAATAGGTGGTGGTGATCTAATTCGCAGCATCATCGATCTGGAAGCGTGCTGCTGGGTTCGTTTTTTGGACATTAGTTTTTTTTTACAAGGTAACTGTTCGCCTTCCTGTTAAAAATCAATGTCTTATTGAAAATAGACATTAGATGGCATTGGGTTATGTTAATGGTAACTATAAACTTACAAGCATGGACGCCGCCAAGGCACAGCCACGTACGACCCGTCGATCAAACATGATATTACCGAAAGGAAGTTGGTGATGATCACTGCAACGGAAAAATTATCTTTATGAATTCAACCCTATGATGGGTAATTTCCCCTTACGATTCAACAAACGTCGAGGTCGTTGTGGTGTGTGAAGGGGAATAAATCAGTGCTATATGCTAGAGTATATTTCACCATTTTTACTGTCATTCTAATCTATATTGAACGCAATGAATATCTTATCCTTTGAATACAGGCATCGACAAGGTTCTACTATCACGCAATTCATCGAATGAAATTCCCAATATGCCCCATTCATATAATACATATTACACTCGTGATTATTATTGCACATTCTTGATAAATAGGCCCTTTCCATTCAATGCGAGTGCCATTTGAGTTTTAAAATCCCGTCCAATTATGCGGCCAAATTTTTCACGCAACCTTTGCGTGAATCTGGCTCCAGCCTTCTTTATTGTCTATTACAATATTTTTCTTTACCCCGGATTGATGATGATGGGGGTTGCAACTTTTTCGATATTACTCGTTTCATCATCAGTCGAAGCCTTTTATAAGCCACTGCAAGTTACTTTTACGTATATAAATCTGCATGGAGATAATGGAGGAGAGGTGGGTGGGGGAGGCATCTTGCTGATATATTCATAAACTTACTTATCACTATTATTAACAGTTGCGAGTCTAGTGTTACAGAGACGCTTAACCCGTTCCTCATTAGCCTGGGTTGTGGAATTGACTAGATTAACTGTAAAATCAACAGTCGCTTTCAAAGCAGCTTGACATCTAGCGTTGTGTTTGGTGTGACGCACTTGTGGTCGATGCCCTAAAGACACTGACGGCCGGAACCTAGAGCGCGGCGGTAAGTTATCGGATCCGTGCTCAACAATCTCATTGGCAGGCCACGAACCATTTGGTGAAATACCAAGGAGAGCTGCTACTTCAGGTGGTGGCATAAGAAATTCTCCGCTCTTCACAGTTGTAATGAATGGCTTTTTCAGAGTTCCCAATTGGTGTTTATTCCTTATTCCTTTTTTATTCGATTCTTGGTGCTCTTCATTTTGAAATTTTTGCAATTTTGCGTTCAAAATATCGTTAAAATTCTCGGTAGACAAACTCATAGTTGATTTGAAGGCCTCGTCAATTTTAGTTTTCATACTAAAGCCAAGATTATCGTGACTCTTGCTATGTTCTCGCCTTTTCAATGGATTCACCTGTTTGTTCTGCAAAGACGCCAGGGCGATGTGATCACTGGACCTGCTGATGCGTTTTTCTAATGATAAACCATTTCTCTCGCTATTCCTTGGACGATTGCCGTTGACTTCCGGGTAATCGTCATTCATCTGATTAATGTGGAGAATTGGCAATGTGGTCTGATGATTGTCCCGGTGAATGATGGTAAATGCTGGCGCGGGTTCGCCCTTGGAAACGCAGTGAAACGGTCCTAGGGTAGATATTCCCGCCGGCATCGTGAATTTTTCTTCTTCCCACTGTGACTAATCAATACATGATCGATTTTCTTACACGTGGTAAATATGCTCCAAATGATTATTTTTTATCAGTTTCTTGGGAAAAGAGAAAATGAAAATAAATTCATGTAATGGGAAAAAAATCGATACATATGTAGGCGTAATATCTATGTACAAGGACTATTTTCGAGAGAGAGAGAAAGAGAGGTCTTGCAAATTATTCAATCCGCACAATGATGATTAATTTCGACATCGCAGAATTATTCACAACAAATTGTCCTTTTTGGCAATTTGCGGGGTATTGGCAATTGATAGTGCTAATCGATATCGCGTTAAACACCAAATTCAAATTTTGAAGGAGAAGAAAAATGGAGGAAATTTAGATGTAGTAAAAAAAAAAAGCTTGATCTTCTTGTAGATGGTCTCACTACCTACGGAGTACTGGAAGCACTCCCAATATCCAGGATGGGCTATCGTACGGTCAACGAATCACTGGACAATGTCTCACACAATTGGCTCAATATGAGCTACATGCACACCCACACACACACACACCCATAACCAATATGTATACAAATTTTATATGGCTATGCTGGTCAATTCAATACCACTGACCAAACGACTTCTGACGCGCATGTCTCCTTATTCCGTACAATGACCGATGAGATAATGAAACTAGATGTAAATAGAAAAAAAATCCAATTTCAAATGATTGATTACTATTAACCCCTCGAATTGAAAATTAACATGCAATGCAATGTTCAAGGGTCCACGACTTGAGTTGAAAATTAAAATTTAATCTTACATTGAGTTGTAAATTTGTTATCTAAAGGGCAATATATAACAGGGGGCAATACTTTAAATTCATTCAAGTATGAAAATATATAATGATTTGTGTGTACTATATTGAATTTATCCACTATTATCATACATCTCTAAATAAACAAACATTGGAATATCCACTTAATTTATTCTCACCTTTGATTTCGATATTTTTTCTGGACATGCAAAACAGCGCGTGGACTCTTGACAAATGTATACGGTTCCCTCCGCGATGACGTCAGTGACGGTATATTATACGGCTGCAAGCTTCGGGTACACATTTTGCACTGCTGACTAACTCTCGATGCCATCACGAATAAAATTAGGATTCTCTAATTTACCAATATGTATTTATTACGTCAAAGTTTTATCCCTAATTTCCTCAATAATGGCAATCTAATTGTTGTGTCGCTGAACAGCCATCAGCAGTGTTAATTCAATCAGATTTATCCTCTCCAATTAACACACAAGAGCGTATAACGTAAGATACTGATTATTTCGTTTGTTTATTGGCGAAATGTTCTTGTTGTCATTGGCAACGTAATCTTTCTATGTTTCATTGATATAATCGATAATCAATCAATAGGCCTGCTCCTTCTTCATTATTTTATATTTCCATATTCTTCTTGTCCAACTGATCTCAATTGTTTACCAAACACAAAAAAAAAATATACACACAGAAAATTTTTTTTTGCTATTTGAGTGAATCGAAAAGTAGAAAATATTATTATGTCCACTTTAATCTTATGAATATTTCACTTTAAGGTTGAAATTGTTCAACGAGAGCCATCTACCATGCCCTGGCGTAACTGTGAGGTTACTTAATAACTAAAGAGGGATCCAAAGGGTTGACCATGAAGCAACTACCGACTTCAGCAGTATCCTATTAGCCCCAAAAAAACGATTTTTGAACAAAAAAACTTATAGAATCGTTTGTACTTCGTTAACAGGTTATTATTGTACACCCGTTTTTAACGTTTAAGAGTTAATTATTCTTTTTTAATTCATTAATCAAAATAACGCGTGAAATTAGCCGCTGCAAATTTTACGCGACTCACAATCCTCCTCAATGGTCCTCTTGCCATAATCTACTATATTCATAACGAAATATGCAGTCTTAAACGATAATAATGACAGAGTCGGATTCTACAAACGATTTAGAATCGAATGAAAAAAAAACTCAAAAGAATTAATTTTTCAAAATTTTGTCGGCTAATTGACAAAATTTGAGCCACGTCAATAAATTTTACAAGTTATTACTTGTATTCGCTCACAAGTTTTTGAAACTGACCTTTTCAAAAGGCTGTGTTTTTTCATCTTCAAAGGTGTTTAAGAATATTAAAAATGGCTTGATCCTTTTCCCAAAAGTTTCCCAATTATTGAATAAAATATTTGAACGCCAGAGGCTAAATCTAGTAATAATATGGAAGTCATAGGGACCCTATGTGGTAAGTAGCGGAAAGCGAATTGTAAACTGAGCCGTTGAGTGCGCCCTCTTGCCTGACCACCCAAAGCGTCCATCTAGTTGTGCTTTGTGCTTGGTGTGTTCTTCTCCTTATTATTAGACAACAATACCTATAAAAAAATGCATTCTGCAGTGTGAATTTTCATCTCTAACAACAGAACTAATCATAAAATGTAAAAAAAAGTGTCGGCCAATAGTGCACTTTCATCTCCCCGAACACACTATTTTTGGCTTCAAAGTTATATATCTGCCCTGTGCCAAGGAGAACAAAATACCAAACTTCATTCTCCACAGGACTAATTACAAAAGGCTCATGCTGTGCAGTGGGACAAAACAGAAAAACATGTGCTGGGAAGTGAACGGAAACAATTTTCTTATTAGTTAATCGACACGAGGAAAAAACTGGCAGGACCAACGCTGTCACTAGTGAGGTACTAGTAGTAACCCCTTCAATGTTCAATCATTGCTCTATACGAGGCTATTCCCCCCCCCCCCTCCCTTCAGCCAACTGCCTACAGTACTTTCAATTCTTAAACAATTCATAAAGAATTCATGAAATCAATTCTTTACCAATAAATAATTGTCATTTTCGCAAATTGTTGGGGTTTTTCAGATCGGTACGAGACGAATTTTATAAACTTCAAGCATCTAACAGTCTACAGATCAAGTGCAATGATCATTTGGACTTTATTGACACATTGAAACATTTGTTGATGCAGAAGAATCTCATCTTCACTGGTCCAGAGTGAATTTATTTTACGCGTCGGAGACTGGTTGTCGGCATTCAGTTCTACTGTACCGGTTATTAGAGTTCCTTCCAGATAAAAGTGGATGAAGGGTCGCCACTATCGCTGCAGCCGCTAAAAGTGACAGCATTGGCCTTCTCAGTTTTATCTCTTGGCTAATAAACACAAAATTGGTTATATGTTATGTTATAAATTAACAACGTAATGGCCACTATTTGGAATGCAGTGTCTTCTTATCATCTGTTAATACTATTAGGTAATGATAATTGTCAAATACATAGTCCTGATAAAGGAGTATTATTTCATTTGGATTAGCACCTCCAATCTCCATTGTTGGCAAAAACATCAAGTGCTGCTCTCCCGCGTTTATTAATACTCTGATTCGTCATTGTTATGTGTAAAATCACCAACTCCGCTGTTCACTCGACATTTACTTGAAAATCAATCTGTTTGTAGTTCATTTTTTCAAATTTTTTTTTTCCATTTTCTTTGCGCTTCCCCTCGAGAGTAGATCGAGAAGAAAAAACAAAATAACCAATCCGTCGCTGTTATAGTTCATTCTCTAGATGACGACTTTCTCAAACATATGGAAAAAGTAAAGTAAATAAATAAATTTCAGGTTTATTGAGCTTAGTTTCTGGCCACGATGTCAAGGGATCGACTTATTGTGAGTTTTACAATGAGACGATGTGTTCAGGATGCTCTGAGCGTGAAGAATGTACACCACATGAACCTGATCGCAGAAATCACTGCTATGTGTTGTGGCAAATTGACGATGTGACTAAAAAGTCAACTATAAAATTAAAGGTACTATTTATTTTAATGGAATTGGCATTTTTCGTCTCCATCATTTTTTAATAAATTTTGATCAATACATTTATTAATTTCAGGGCTGCTTTTTAGATAGCCAAGAGTGTTATGATAAGAATCAATGCGTTGAGCGTCATGGCGATCGGGTGAAAAAATTGTTCTTTTGCTGTTGCGAGGGTAACATGTGTAATCAGAATTATACATGGGATCCGCAACCTACAGAGCCACCAACGGAGCAACATGATTTCAAACCAGTTCCCAATACTGAACAACAAATTCTAACATTGGTCCTTTCTGTATCAATTCCCCTGCTTGTCCTAATACTAGTGTTGTCAGCGTTGTACTGGTGCTACAAGCGTAGAAAACTGGGGTATTTTAATGAGGTGCCAACTTTGGAGCCTTTGCCACTGCCTCAACCGTCGCCAAATTTAGGCTTACGTCCAATACAACTGGTGGAAATAAAAGCCAGAGGACGATTTGGTGCTGTTTGGAAGGCTCAATTAAAGAATGAAGTGGTCGCTGTTAAAGTATTTCCAGTGCAGGATAAACAATCGTGGCAAACTGAGCAGGAGATTTTTAAACTAGCCCACATGGACCACGAGGATATTCTCCACTTTATTGGAGTAGAAAAGAGGGGAGATAATTTGCAGGCCGAGTTCTGGCTCATTACGGCATATCATGAGAAAGGTTCACTGTGTGATTATTTAAAGGCTAATGTTGTCAGTTGGTCAGAAATGTGCAGAATATCGGAGTCCATGGCTAGGGGCTTGATGCATCTCCATGAAGAAATACCGGCTAACAAGGCTGATGGTTACAAACCAGCGGTCGCGCACAGGGATTTCAAATCCAAAAATGTTCTACTAAAAGCCAATATGAGCGCGTGTATTGCTGATTTTGGTCTAGCACTCATTTTTCATCCGGGGAAACCATGTGGTGATACTCACGGACAAGTACTACGAGTTTATAATTAACAATTATATTTTTTATCATTTTGATTGTATGAAAATTTGTACATCTGCTTTTCAGGTTGGAACACGAAGGTATATGGCTCCGGAAGTCCTTGAGGGTGCTATAAATTTTACACGCGATTCATTTCTACGGATAGACATGTATGCGTGTGGTCTTGTTCTCTGGGAATTGGCGTCTAGATGTACTGTCCAGGATGTAAGTAATTTTCATTATTATCGTGCAGAGATTTTATTCTAGCTTATTGTAGCAATTTGAACATTAAATTCTTCGTCTATATGAAAAACGTTCATTTATTTTGTTACTTGGAGATAAAAAATTTTTTCGTTGAACATTTAGGGACCAATTGGAGAGTATAGATTGCCATTTGAAGAGGAAGTAGGGCTACACCCTACCCTGGAAGATATGCAGGAAAGCGTGGTCCATAAAAAAGAACGTCCACTGATCCTGGAGACTTGGCGAAAACACAATGCAAGTACTATTCCTTAACCAATGATGATAAACTGTCACACTAAGCTCATCCTAATTTGTCAAAATATTAATCCAGGGTCTTGTTGCAATTTGCGATACAATGGAAGAATGCTGGGATCACGATGCCGAAGCTAGGTTGTCAGCGTCATGTGTAATGGAACGAGTGGCGACACTTAGCAGAAGTCTCGTTATTAATT
This sequence comes from Diachasmimorpha longicaudata, assembly GCF_034640455.1. Taxonomy (NCBI): domain Eukaryota; kingdom Metazoa; phylum Arthropoda; class Insecta; order Hymenoptera; family Braconidae; genus Diachasmimorpha; species Diachasmimorpha longicaudata. The sequence continues at coordinate 11,405,922 of NC_087228.1, read as the reverse complement.
CGTCAACACTGATCCGGGTTGACAATACAAACGAGTCTCTCAATACCAAGGAATCTAGTATGTAGTTAGCTTTAAGTTATAATAACCATCTTAAACTCTGCTCCTACGTTCTGTATCATGTATTTATTTCATTTGATATTAATTTTTTCGGCTCTTTTAAATCACCGACGAGGATTGCCTTATCATGGATTTATTTTTATTTCTAATTTGCACTGCCGCCCGGTTGTTGCTCAATTAATATTAATTAATAGTGCTATTTTCTTGCTAAGTCGATAATTCATTGGTCATTCAATTGTGTAAATAATTCAAAAATATTTTATTCGCCTATGCAAAGCAGCATATTAATTAAGGTGTTCCTCGTCAATGCTATTAACCATTCATTAGCATTTGGTAACTCTAATAATTATCACTACTGGGCAGGATGGATCCAATTATTTGTTAAGTTGAAAATTCTTTGAAATTTGGGAAAGACAATTTGAAAACAAAAGGGAAAAAAAAAATTATAAAAACTTTTAAATTCTTGGATAATGCGATGATGCTGATAATGACCCTAATACAATGTACCTGGTAGACACACAATCGTGTAAACCGATTGATATAGCCAAAAGGAATTTAGCATAACGAGACAGATTTTTCGAGCTTTTACTAAGTTTATTATTTGGCAAAACATTTCGCATGCGGTGAAATTATATACTCATTTATCTGTCATGAAAATTAACAAAAAACAGACATTTATCATGGTCATTTATATTTTCATTGATCGCCATAACACGAGTCACATTGAATGAAAGATGAGTTTTTAATTAAAGACATATGTATAAAATTTTTAGATCGACACTTACTTGTCTGAACCGTACGAGGCCACGGGATACGTAATTAATTGTACAGGGAATTCTACTGATGAAGATTTTAACGCTGACTAAGGATGCAGAATAAGCTGCATAGTAAATAAAACTTATCGATTTGTTCAAATAAAATGAAAATTAATAGATGACGAAAAAAACAATTTTATATGCAATAGGTCAGATATATTTATCAAATATCGTATATTTTCCTTGTAATACACACTAGAGTCCGGCCGTCGCCGATAGTCTATGCGCATGCTTCGTTTTCATCTCCGAGAGCATGATAATTCTTGAAATATCCATCAATTAGACGTTTGCATTGACTGATATTGGGTTTTGATAGTGCCAAATAGTGTAGACAAATGCCATATATTTTTCTTTTCTTTGACATTTTTGGTTTCTCTTATTTTTCTCTATCTACATAATCGAAACATTAATTTATATTATTATTAAGAAAGGAAAAGCGCAGAAGAAATTTGTGTATGTGAGGTACTTCCGGACTTCATTGACTCCACGTCATTTAATCCTCGAAAAAAGACTTTGAACAATATAATTTTGAAAAACAAATTCAATACAAATAATCTTTGTAAGGAAATTTTGCCAAAAATATTTTAAACACAGAGAAACCCCATATTATGTAAAATACTCAAAGCTCACTTTTCAATGGAGCGTGACAAGCATCGTCTAATATTTTAGAAATAGAAATAGTTGATTTATCACATGGCATATTTTTCCAAAATACATTCCTGCAATTTCATTATTTATGACGAACAGGAATTCTGAATTATTACTCAAAATGTGCGTCAAAATGGGATGTAAAAAGAAGCTAGATAGAGCGCATAATCTTTATCTCCACTCTTACATTCTTGAACTTTGTGTGGAAGTTCCGTAATTTTCCAAAATTCAGAATTGTGCAATATAAAATTGAAGAGCCTGGTCTCTCTCTCTCTCTCTCCAGAGAGAGAGACCCCCCCTCTCTCTCTCTCGCGCCGTCTCTTGCCTAGCACACAAGATAAGGAAGAATGAAGAGATATTATTTACCATCGATAGATATATAACAATACATCTTTTTCACTGTTGATACAGGCTAATTTCTTTCTATAATATTGTTCGTTACAAAATTTCTGCGACTTCACATTTAATTGATCAAATGAACTTTGCGAAGAAGTAATGCTGTGTTAATTCATTGAGAAATTTTCAAAATGTATTATACACAAAGAATTAATTAGCGATACACTCAACAATGAACATACTAAGTTCTACGGTTCGAAATTTTACGAAAAATTTCAGAGTACGTTTTTATGTGCTACTAATAATATTTATATCCGGTGAACATGAAATTCCTATCGAGCTACTTCACTTATTAATTATATTTGCCCTAGTATCCATTCGTAGGAATATTTTTCATATGTTTAATTACCTTGTTAATGTTGTCAGTTAGAGTGTTTTTGAATTTATGGGGCAAAGCTCTGATTGCCGCCAGAATTGACGAATAATTTTCTTTTTCTTCAATTTTTTCGTTAATATAATGAATTGAAGGTGGGACAGAGACTGAACGGACATACTTCGTCCAATTTTTTATAACACTAATCAGTAATTACATAATTGCTTTCTGGATTACGTGGCTGCTATCATTATATGTTATATTTGCAATTATATACAAAATATATAAGGATAAATGAGCTCGAACAATATCTTCACTTTGAATGCTATGGTCCACACATTTAAATGTGAATATGAAAAAAAAGATGATTAATTATGTACATATTATCACGGTATACCCATAAAATGATACATTATTTATTGGAAAATTTCAAACTGCCCGCAATGAAACTTGTTTTTCATTTATCATCCAATAATATTAATTATATTAATGTTCAGAAGGTTTTAACTATGATGCATTTGTGCACAAAACTCGTTAGTATATTAGTTTTCTCAATCTAAGTTAATTTTCGAAATAAGAAACATAATCTGTACACATGCACCTAACTCCTTTATCTCCTTCTCCCCCCCCCCCTGCCCCTTATAATTTTTCAATAAAAAGTATCATTAACATTTTCAAACAATAATAATTTATTATTTATATGAAACAAACTAAAGATCTTTCCATCATGACTATCATCATTTTATTTATGTAAATGTATACATACTCATAATAGGTGTTCTCAGATTGCGAGGGTTGTTACTAAAATTTCAACTTGTGTATTTTTATATCTCCTTCACGTACATTGTTGCTTATTCATTTATCATTCCCATTTTCCAACGCAAAATACAATACATTATCATTAGTTTAGAATCTAATGAATAGAACATTTAATGATTTTCAATCGGTGAAGCCAAAGTCAGATACTTGTACATTTAATATGTAGAATATATACAACCTAACTTTTTCGCATTGTCATCTTTTATAAATCCGTATGAATTTCAACTCTGTAATGATTTTTCCTCATTTGGAAAATCATGGTTGCACTGATTTTCTGAATTCTCTTTAGTTTGCGGCACACATGGACTGTACATACAGCAATAAATGTTAGCAATATCATTATAATAATTTACTTTATTTTTGGCCTTCAAGGGCCTCGAGGATATACCAGATTACGCAAAATCATATAGTAATAAAGAACAAAAACAAAGTAAAGCCTAGCTTAAAGACTTTTTGATTAATTGTAATAATTTATACACCAGACGATAAAAATGATTAAAAAAAAATGCCAACATACTATACATTCATGTAGAATATTAAGGATAAACATTCAAGACAATTAACAAAGCTATAAACCAAGAAATTGTCCATTGTTTCGGAACTTAATGAGTCTATCTACTATGATCACAGTTAAAGTTATGATAATATAATACACATAAATTATATGTTTTTTTTTTCATGACGTGTTTTTCATTTGACTCTTCTGAGAGATCAACTTGTAGAAAATATAGACAAAGGGCCATGGAATCGTACTATCAATTCCTCAGAATAATATTCTTCCTTTCTCTTTCTCCCGTCGTTATGAATAATTAGATATCGCCGTATATTATTTTCCTTCGGATAGAATGACTAGGGATTATCCCAACTTTTTCCAGAGGGATGCTGCAGATACTAGCAACAGTGAAGTAAAAAAAATTATCAAGCATTATAAAATGAAGTGGCAAATTTGATTAAAATGAATAAGGACTTTCATACCACTAAGCTGAATTTGCCGTTATATTACGAAATGATTTTAAAATATTTTTGTCCTTTATACACTGTACATAAATTGTTAGTTTCTCTCTGTTTTATTCAGTGAAGAGAATTAATGCGCCAAAGGAGTAACCATATGTTAAGTTTGATAGGGTTGAACGCACGAACGTGGTACAAGGCCCTTGCGATCGCCTTTAGCACAGAGTAGCCATTTATTGTCGACCTCCAGTATAACTTTTAACCTGTCACCTTCGTTGAACGACAAATGGCCATTATCAGACGGCAGTCGGTGTGACAATGTTCGAACCTCCCTGAAATAAATAATCCGATGAGAGCAAATGATTATATTATCATATAATAATGGAATAATAGATTAGAACGTACTTGAGAGGTTTCTTCATTGGGGTATTGGTCTTGAGGGTTATTGGTGTGTTTGCTCTCGGTAAGGAGGTAGATGCAGCTCGTCTCTGGGGTGAAATCAAATTTTTCTCTTTGGCAGCTATACCATGAGATTTATAAGGTAATGAACTTGGTCTTGTTAAATACGGTCTCCCCGTTAGAGGCACATGATGCTCCTGATCGACTCGGCTCGTTCTTCGTGATAGTTCCTTGGCTTTTACATCTGGATGTTTCTTGTTGGGCAGGTATTTACTTGTGGGTATTGATTTTTTAAACATCGGTATTCCACTTACGGGGGATTTAGTTTTGCAATTTAAAGCTGGCAATACATTGGTGGGTTGTTTAATGGGAGATGTGAGGAGCCGTGGAATTTTTGATTTACCAGCACTGGTGGGCATTTGATTTGGTGAGAGTGAACGTGGTGGTAAAGGTACTTCTTTAACTTCCTCTTTACCAACCATCAATTCCCATTTCTCTTGGAGTTTTCGAAATTTTAATTCACCGGGAATTGCTTTACCAGTCTCATCATTATCACCATTATCATCGTTATCACGAATTTTTATATCTGGTGTTGGTGTTGTTCTTATCTGTTGTCTGCTACGATTTCCTCGATTCAACATGGGCGAATGCTCAAGACTGTCAGTATAATCCTCCGAGTCATCCAGTGGTATTTTCGAGGTCTTGATAATATTACTCCAACGTTTTTTCATCATATTTTCTGAATCAATTTTTCCATTATCCTCACATGATCCGCACGAGCGAGGACGAACTTTATTTGGACTGACACATCGGTGATTTACATATTCACAATTTTTCTCAAAGTGATGCTCTTTAGATGAATCGTTTGTCCTCAAAACTCCAGTCATATTACCAAAACTATTGTGAAGCTGGCGATACTGATACAAAAGGTCCAGCTCAAACGGACAGAATGCCAATGGTTGCAAAAGGCTGAGAAAATTATCGATAATTTCACGAGAATCAGCACATCCCAGAGCGGCTACAAATAAACTATTGGTATTGTAGTGCTTTCGAAGAATGGATTCCCTTGTACACAAGTAGGCGAACCATGCGTCTAAGGCATGTAAATTCAACAAACCAAATATGAAAGCATGGAATTTAAGCATACCCTCTGTCATGAAATCCTCGCTGTTAATTTTTTGAACAAGATCATTGAGGGTGTTTGTCAATGGCCCCTGTTGTGATGAAGCCTCAACAACTTGCCATACACTATTACTAATCGGCCCAAATGCCGAATACAAGTGTGGTTTCAATCCATCAGTCATCATAGCATAGAGTGTTGGGCAGAGATTACTGAGGCAGAGCTGGGCACATTCATTATTTTTCTCATAATCATCTTTCGGATCAGACTGCCAATATCTAATCAACAAATCTACTGATCTATTGACGCAATTTATAAACTTAACTTGATCATTCAGGTCGATAGCTAGGCCATCTGGAGAGTCAATTAGCAATGCACGAGTACTCTCTTTGGTATTGCCAAGTTCATTAATGGCATCCTCTTCTTTCACATCTAAATACGATTTACGCTGCTGAATAGCAAAGCTCACCGTCTTCTTCTGGGACTCAAGCATCTCTACACCCTTGGCAATATCCTTATTCATCTTCAATGAAAGAAACTTTCTTACATACGATCTCAATTTAATATCAGAATCTTCACTACTTTCGTCACTACTGTTTGATGAAAATCCACTTCGTCTGAGAAATTCCTCTAACTGTTTCATATCTTCCTGCCGTTTGCACTCGTCCATATGTGCCAATCCAGTTTCTGAAGTAATTATATTAGCAGCAGTAGCAGCATCAGTAATTGTCGTAGTTTTACCACTAGCATGGGTAGGAGTAGTAATAATAGTAGTAGCAGAAGCAGAAGCAGAAGCAGCAGCGACAGCCGCAGCTTCTTTAATTCTTTCGGCGTATCTTCTCTCCTCAACTTCATCAACATCCTTATCAGAGTCTACAATTCTGCCATGCCGCAGCAATTGATGATCATTATTAATGTAATAGGGCTCCTGCAGTGACATTCTCTTATTGGGCTCAGTGGAGGATTGTCTGTTTTCAATTTCTTCAATTCCACCGATTTCGAACATACTGTAGCGTTTATTAGAATTAGAATTTGTTTTTCTCAAAATACTTCGTGGCAAAGGAGGCCTCGGTGGTACTTTCCCATTATAATTGAGCTCTTTATCATCACCCTGTGGCAGGGAAACTGAACGTTTACCAAGAACTGGCTGATGGAATGGATTTTTCCTGTCCTGATTGATGAGGCTATTTTCCGAGCTCATGCTATCATAGCGGTATAAATATAATGGATTCGTACTCCCTACGGCCTGTGGATTCAGTGAAGAATCAGTGAGAATTGTCGACGATCCCCGATAGCCAGAGGAAGGTTGAGTAGCAGTACTGCTACTTGAAGATACATTCGTCGTTGCGATATCGTTATTAATTCTCATGCGATGACGCATTGGCGGTGATAAACAGAATAAGGGCTTTCTCGTTTCCTCCCCGAGTTTGACGTGCCTCGGTATCTCAGGTACATCGTGAAGAATTTTTCGGTATTCTGAGGGGAGAAGAAATGTTAGTGACTCCCAATCTTTGATGTGAGAAAACCCTCGCGCTTTGAGTGCCTCAATATCATTGCAAGAAAATGGCCGAAGATTTTTTCCATTCTTCTTCCAACCAATTCTCTCGTGGGGTTTCAGGGAAATTATGTTGTCTAATTGAGATTCTTTGGCTTTGAGAAATGACAGATCGGGTAGTGTATAATTTGGATAAACAACGTAAACTGGTTTTTTATCGACTAGAGTCTCACATAAGCATGGCAAATTATTCTTTGGCGATGGGATTTGGTAGTAATGTAATGAGGTCTGGACTCCATTCTCTTCTACCTCATTTATCGTCTGTATACCAGTAGTTTTTCTTAATAATGTAGGGGCTTGTCTCTCGTCAATGTTCAAATGAATGTTGTCAACATCTATTTCAGATTTTAATAAACTCTCAGACAATTCTTCGACCGAAGGAGATTCCTCCTTAAATTCTTTTATTGATGGTATACGTTTCGATGTGTTATTCGAAGAGCTTGCATCATGACTCGACCCTCCAATACTCGTATTACAGCACTCGGTTTTTAACCAATTTATTGCAAAATCATTTTCTAGGATATTAGTCTTATTGTCATTAATGTTTTTCCGGTGAATTTGCGTGTTTGTATTGTTGGTGCCGGTGTCGCCACTACTACTTTGGCTGTGACAATTATTATTACTTGTAGGCCAGTCATTGTCACTTGCCGAATCAGACTGATCGAGGGTCAAGCTCATGCCCTCGGCACTCATACTTTTTTGCTTCATAAATAATTTAACAAGACTCATATTTTGAATTTTTTTGCCGGATGTGTTACTGTTAGTTGAGCTCTCGTTTATCGATCTACTCATTAATCCTGAACTGGAACTCTGAAGATTTTGGTGATGAGACTCAGCGGAATCTATGGAAAAGTTCAGTGGTAAGAGGCTAACGTGCTCCACATGCTCGCGTGCTTTCCTCAGATCTGGTAAGCTGTGACTTCGTTTTTCAGTAATCAACAGATCCCCGTCGATTCTTGGTGCGGTTGTTGCACACCTTCCTGGGGTACTTATGGCTGTTGTAGCAAGTGACAAATTTGCTATCGTATTATTATTACCAGAACCGTGACGTATCATAACTTTATGGGCTGACGAATGCTTCAAATTACTCCAAGTGGTGTAGATTTTTGAATCTGAGCACACCATTGACAAATCCATCATACTCTTTAAATCAACATTTCTGTTGTAGAAGGCTTCACGCGATTCACACGTCTTTTTACTTTTCTCCTGACTCTCAAAATCTTGAGATGCATCTGAATACATGGTCATACTACCCTCAAAAGCTATTGTGTAATTATTTTTGTTGTGTGTTTGACACGTCAGTAGCATATCTTCACAATCTAATGAGTCGACACTGTAACTCCCCCCAGGAGGCAATACAGGTGTCTCCTTCACAGGAGAGAATAATAATGATGATTTGCATATAGAGATTGTATCGGTCGTTGAGCATGCCGAATCTTCTCCCTTTGAACAGTTGAATGAAATTTATTACCAGTGACAAGTGTAAAAATGGTCTTATATTGAATATAGTATGAAAAGTCTATTAAAAAATGAATTAAAATGATAATTGATTTTCCTCCCTTTACAATACCTGGCTACTCGAGTGAGGGCTGATTGATGATCCAATGTCAATTTTTTCCATAACAGAGCCAGAAATGCTGGCATAACGTTCCCTCTGATAATTGAACTGTTGAAATACGAAATTGAAAAGTCGTAACTATTGCAATGTACAAAAAAATTGATGTACTTGTCTGCATTACCTCTGACTGTTGGACGGGATCAGTGCACATAACTGGCAGAGCAGTGAGAAGAGTGTGTATGTCTGCAGTGCGAAAGCTCTCCATGTCAACTTCCGCAAGATTTGCATCCAAATTTCGTGCCAAATCATCGTAGTATCCCAGATCATCCTGAGTGTACGACATAGAGAGAGAAGACAGAACACTTGGATGCACGTGCAAACCGCCATCTCTATACCCATAATCGATGAACCACTGATAATCAGAATTGTCTTGGATAAATTCGGACCCAATGAGATCCTGGGAAATTGGATCTGCTGGATTTGAATTGCAATCAGAGCCTGGTGTCTGTGGATCTTCCATCATTATTATTCTTCTGTCGCTGCCTGAACATAAAGCCAAAACAAAACAATTATCACAGGTCACAGGAGGTATTCACCAGAAGACAGAGTGTCAATTCAATTGTCATTACCTAGTTGAACAATTGATGATTTATGATTATATAGTAATAATAATAATAGCAATAAATTAAATTGTACCCTGACACATCTCGTTGAAATGAATGATAATTATTCGTCTAATGTGTCAACGATGATTTTCCTTTTCCTTCGCCGTATTATTGATTTCTCATTCGATAGCACAGGAAGAATGAACTTATTTCGACACACAAATACTAACCTTCCTACATGGCAAGTATACGATCGATCCGTCTCTCGCGTAGGCTACGAGATGTATGACGAATCCACACCTCTTATGTCCACATTTATTCACATAAAAATGAAAAATACGACATAACCAAGGAATGATTGGCTTCTTTACCCAATATCATCACTACTTCTTCCCGTAACTAATCACGACAATCACGTGCCAAATCAATATCAATAGAATAAGTCAAAGTTAAAATGTTCTTTACCGTCAACTACTATACAACACACTCTTGTCGAATGCCCACTGCACAACTGCCCAGAGAGTTTATTGGGCAATATTGTTGGGCTGAAGTTGCCATTTACCTCGGTATTACATATCTGGAGGTAGCACATACACCACTCGCCAGTGTATGATTGTATGACTCCTCCACTTTGACTTACAGTGAGAAATAGGAATTGTCAGTACATTGACGTCACTCGCGCAACAATGGCGGCACGTACATGGATTTACGCATGCGCATACTGGGTAATATCATATTTTTGGGGAGGGACCTAACAATTAATAGTAATAATTTACAATTATTTTCCCCCAATTTTGAATGCTTCGAAATTTTGTGCATTTGTGCGTATTATAAATATTAAATAAAATACAGACAGGTATTCTTAACTAGCAACTTTGATTTATGTTAGTGATATTGAAACAAGAGATTAAATCCATCATCACCACTGGGTTTTAAATCATTTGTTTAAACTATCACCAGGACAACTGATTTTTTTGATGAAAATATTTCAATTAATGAATAAGAGAAGCTTCATCTTATGTCAATGGATGAACAAGAATTTCCAGATTTGAAAAAAAAAAGTGGAAAAAGGCAAAGATGATTGAAATGACCCTGGTATTTCCGCTCTGAGCGCAACGAGATAAATTAGCAGAATTGGAAGAAGAAGGAGAGGAGAGAGAGAGAGAGAGAGAAAGATTAATTGAAATTCAAACATATTGAAATAGATTGAAATAATTGATAAAATCATATAATTCAAATACAGCCATTCCTTACTTTTTCGTCCGTTGTATCGAAATTTGACATTGGCATTACGCCCATTGATGCGATATCGGCGTTTTGGCTTGTCGGAACAGGGTAATCGTTCTCTAGAGAAAGAGGGATTAAGAGGTCCGACTGATAACTCTGCTATCTTCATGATGACGCATAAAAGAACTACTAGCATCATTTGACGCTGTATACTAGTGTGCTAGCGTTGTGCTTTCCAGGCCTCCTTTTCACCAATTATTTCTTCTCAATTACTGACAATTCTATCACAGCATATTCACCATTTGCTCTTCACATCTCTATACATATAATATGATACACTTTCTATCACCCTAATTCTGTCCTTTTCAATGACAAATTTTTTGAAAATTTAAAGAATTAAAAATATCCATTCCCTGTGCAGTGTTTCCATGAGAGAATAGTCAATAGAAATTCAATGCTCTCCTTTGAGATAATACTCAGGAAACAATAGATAAATAACATCTCCATGTAGAGAATAAAGCGGAAATCCTACGTATTAGTAACCAATATTTTCACAGAATGAAAAACCAAATTCAATGTCCCGAATTTTCATTAACAGATGTTCAGCGTCAATTGGAGTGCAGATGAGGGATGCAGCAAAGCTTGTAAATTGCAACAAGTGGATGTGCAATTGCTCCACTTAATTGTCCAGCATTAACTTAAACAAGGAATAATTTTTATCCCATTTTACTATGAAGCTGAATTATATGATATGAATATATCAATGTCGACAACATTTACTTTCTGAATTATTTGGTTGATTATCACTGCATCAAGTTCACTTTGAGATATTCCTTACACTATAATCAATCACAAAATGTCTTGTTTACGTCCTCTATTATTGTCCATTCTTATAATTACGAGGGTAATGAAATTTTTATTTGGAGAACAAGTCCTGGTGGAGCGGAATTATACTTAAAGGAGTACTTGATCAACAAATCACACATTGGTGGTCTAAAGTCTGACTCAAACTGGGATGATTGAATGTACTCCGCGCGGGAGAGCCCTTGCACACGACACGACACGACGCTCAGTTTGATCTCTATTAATAAGACCTGGTGCAGAACAGGAATAACAGCGTACACATTCAACAAAATGCCTCCCTCTTCGTCAATCTCGTGTCCACAGAGAAAAATTCAACTAAAATGATCGATTAAAAACAATATGTCAAAATAACATTTTGAAATGTCATTCTCGAGAGGAGTAAAGTTCAATGAAAAAATGCCAATAGAAATTCTAAAATTTTTTTGACTAAAATTAATCCCTTTGCTGAGTCATAATTGCGGCCAACAAGTCGTTCTGCCATTTTTCTCCAACAATTGAAATATTTTACAGAATTGAACGTCTCATTTGTCAAATCATGGCAATATGTTTTAGTTTCTTCTTCATTTTTTTACACTTTTCTTAGCCTCTAATTGTTCAATTAATGTTTCTCATCGTGTGGAGTTGACTTAATTTAAGAATTAGAATGGCATAAAAATCTCATTAATATTTTATTTCCTCACTATTGTGTGTCTCTGTGTGCGTGTGTGAACCCTTTTATTAAATTTATGAAATTTCACATCATCAACCCTCATTAGCACTGCACACCTGAGACAAGTGATGTTAAATAGATACAACGTCAAGAAATCAAAATGAACAACTGAGAAAGGAATACGTCATCTACTTATAATTACACACAACTGCTGAAGCCCTTCCCGTATGCATCGTCGTGCACATACCAGTGGCATTTAATAGTTATATACTACATGTGTCCACACATGCTTGAAATATGTGTAAAGTTTTAAAATAACAACCCTTTTCATTGGGTCGAGTGAGCACGCCTGGAAATAGTTAATAATTCTCATACCTTCTCAAGCCAGTGATATGGAGAGATGATTATTACCGTTCTGAGTCAGTGAACCACTTTATGCACATGAAACTTCACTAGTTACTAGCTAGCACAGGAATCGAAATGTTGAAAATAAATAAATTGACAATTTTATTGCCTCGAGTGTTACAAATGTAACACTGTAACATGACGTATAAATGAGATGTAACTCTCTCGATTGGAAAACAAAATGATTTAGTATATATGAGATATTCTTTGCTCAAATATGATATTGAAATTCATTGATAATAACCCATTTGCATGTTTTTCAACCAATATACAATGCTTTGATTTCTCAGAAGCAGTGCAAAAAAAGTGAGTTGGATCATATCCAAGATCGAAGACCCTCTTGGCAGCTGGGGTCACGTTGAGAAATTCAGAGCTAGCACGATTTAAATTTAAAAAAATGAAACAACGTTCTAAACGTTTTTCATGAAAAATTATGATTCAATCTGTATGCAACTTGTCAACTATCTGGTATGTAATTCAATACATTGGGTTTGATTACATCAAATATTCAAGACGTTTCACCTTACCTCGAATTTGCACAGTTCACATGAGATCTCCATAGAAGCACAGAGTTTTTAATCGGACAACAAGGCCGTTTGTATTATTGAAACGATTGAAAGGGTTGGAATTATATTCAGTTGACAAATGGAATATTTTTTTTTTGATAGAAAAGGTACAAGTACAGTCTGAATCACTTGCCCCTCCCAGCGTGCAACAATCCCTCTGTTCAACATTGAAGCGCATGCTTGAACTGCTGTTCGATCAAAGGGGGTGGTTTGGAGTAGATCAACTAATGCCTTCGGCTCCGCAACTTGTCGATTTGCTAAGTTCGATGAAAATAATAATGTTAAGTTTCTGCAGCATTCAATGATTTAACCTCTGTTTTAAGATAATAATGTAATTTATATCGATGTATAGGATTCATTGATCCTTTAGAAAAAATATAAGGTTTCCATACAACGTAAGCAAACCGAAATTGAAATCTGAACTAATGTCTCACGATTTGTCATCATTTCTGTATATTTTCATAGGTACAAATTACAATTTCTTATAAAAAAATATAAATTTACCCTGCCCCTTGATCTACAACATATATCACACTTTTACCGACAATTATATTTACAACTAAAATCATTACTCAATAATGAGAGTGTTCACTAGTTCGTATGACAAAAATTACTGCAAAAAAAAAATTCGTACAATTCTTTCCTTTAGAAACGGAAGGATGGCATCTTGCAAAGTGTCAAGACCGCATATATCGTGAACAATAAATACTACTTTCAAGCTATATTATCTATGTATAGGTGTATGTATATGTGTGATTTGATTTAATCGATTTTACGAAAACACTTATTCATCCTTTCAGACTTTTCCGCCGAGAAAAAGAACAAAATACTGTTGATGCGATATCACATGTTGTTGAGGAGAAAATTAAATAACGAATTCCTCCATACAAATAAAATGAATATTGTACGAACTATTACCCTTTGGCAGTTGCCATGGAAGTATGCAATATTTTTTTTGTCTGTTCCTCCTGCTGTCGCTTCAAACGTATCTTCTATTCTTTGGTGTTTTTCGGCACCTTTTACGTCCGAAAATAGCAATAATAACGATTGTAACAGTAGCTATGAGAACAGCACCAACCGCCCAAACGGCTTTGCTTGTCCCCGATTTTATGATTTGGCTCTTATCATCATCATCATCATCTCCAGAAAATGGTTTATCCACTGATTCTCCTTTATTTAAACTTTCTGAGGATTTGTCTGTAGTGACCGAGAACTGCGGTTGAAAAATTTTCAAATCACTTGGTGTTGTTTGCGTCGGTAGAACCTCCAATTTTTCCATTTTTGGTGTTGAAATTGTACTAATGACTATAGGTGTCGATTCATGCGTACTGGAAATAACATTCGTATTATTTGTCAATTGATCCTCCAATTTCTCAAGAGCGCTCTCAAAATCTAGGGATGTTGAATCCATCGTTTCTCCCTCGATCTCATCGAGGTACTCCTCCAATGGTGAAAAATATTTCATCAAAGAATCTGGTGATATTTCGTCAATATTTAAATATGTTTTCACAACTTCATTCCAATTGTCATCCGAACCATATTGAATCATTTTTATTAACTCATGTTTCAGAGTAATTGATTCAATTTCATTGTATCTCATTTCAGTAGAATCCATCAGTGTTTCATATATTTGAAAACTCAGCAGTATTCCTAAAAATTTTCTGAAAATGGCAATACCGATTATATTAATTCTACAAGGCTGAAAAAAAAACGTCCATTGAAGAAAGATTGGATTGTAAGGAAAATATTATAATTATATGAAAGATTATGTTATGTATAAGATTATATTATATAGATTTATTTCTTGTCAAAACACGATCAACAAAATAAACAGAATACTCACGATAAATAGGGCTTGTTACTGATGATATATTCATCATTTAGAAATGTGGGCGTATCTGCGAAAATCGTGGAAATACCCTCGTATTTTTTTCTGAAAATTCCAAACAGAGGTGGGGATTAAATTGCAAAAATACAACTAAAATTAAACAAAATGAAAAAAATCGGCATTTTCAAAACTTGTACTGAAAAACAAAAAGAAATTAATGAATTAATTGCCTTCGCTTGCCTTACCGATATTCCCACCAAGTAGCAGTCAAGTCGTTGGAGTCAAGAATTTTGTTTCTGATAGAATCGAGTCTCCACATGTCAGCAGTGAGATAATAAGCCAACCGCGGAAGGACATCGAGTGCTGTTATCATCAATGATACAACGCGAATTTCATCTTGATCATCGGATTCTTTAACTAGATTCAGAGACATTAACCAGGCTCGACTTATTGACAAAACACCAAACAATTCTTCCACCGCCGAATTAATAGCTGAAAACAATGAAATATTTATTTATCCAATTTAAAAATCAATCATTCATTAATTATTAATTATTATTATGATTATTAATTCTCAGAGTGGACAAAAAATTACCAGAATATCGGTTGGCCTCATTGAGAATGGGGCTTTTTTCCATCGACAATTGCTGCATCAATATCTTGGCAACGTTCTTATGAGCAGATAAATAATTTTCGATAGATGAGTGATTTGAGCAAGTTGATAAGCGCATATTACCATTGCAAAGATTTATCAAATGCGATGGACATTGCCCATTAAAATCACTCTCCTCCCAAAATTCTGCTTCAGGTACACGGTTCAATAGGATTTTACCTAGTCGAGAGGCTTCCTTGTACAGATTATTGCCAACTAAATAGTTGCGCAAGAGATTCTCTCTTAATTGAAAAGTTATATTGGGATATGGAATTATATAGAGTGCTAATTGCGTCCAATCATATCCCTGGAGAGATCCGAGTAAGTGAGCTGGTAAAGTTTCGTTAGTAATTTGAGAGCCAGGGTATTTTGCAATCAGTTTCTTCTGCGCAAAATTCACAATTCTTTTATGAAGTTGATCAATAGTTTTCCATATATTGGCAACTTCCCCGTATCCCTTTTCATAATTACTCAGCATGGCCCAATACTTGTCAACATCATTCATTCCTGGAAATAATTCCGCAGCTGTATTAATTGATAAATATTACCCACCTACATTATTACTATTTCATTAGCAAGTAACATAATTAATTCATGTGTGTAAAATTATTTATTCATTCACTATTTATTTTATGGTGGACTTATTTATACTCTGTTTTTCAATATTATGGAAACTATATTTGAATCCTGAAGTATTGCCAATTAATGAGAGCAATTATTCAAGCCTTACCATTTTTGATACTGGCATTCTCCACTAGTTTAAGACTTTGACTGAAATTTCGCTTGAAAGGCTTGAAATTGTCATACCACGACGTCCATATCTTGATTTTTTCATTGACCGTTGTACTTCTGGTTAAAAATGTCTCTCCACGTTGCCGCAGGGACCGATCCGGTTTCGTCTGATCACCCGAGATTATGCACATTTCTATTCTACCAATGAAAGAAACAAGCTGGCTCCATTCTTCAGCCTCCAATGAAGCATCACCGGGTTTCGTTATCAAACTAAACTTGTATTTTAACAAAGAATTGTTGAGAGTTCCATCAGTCATCGATGTGATTTCTTTCTTTTGCATTTGAATGTATTCGGCATAATCTTCCAAAGTAGTTTCCTATATAATAGGGGAATTATTAAAATAAGTTTTCAAAGCGATTGCCCTGAAATTTTGTCATTATAATATGTACCCATTTTGTACGGGTGTCGTTGTTAGATTCCCTAATGAAAGACCATTTGGCTTCGGCTGCTTTGGTACACGCATCCTCGTAACCAAGCTCTGTTAACGTGACGAAAGCCTCAATGTCTGAATCCAATAATCCATTAGTAGTAACAATTAGACTCAAAATGACACACAACCACTTTAGATGCATACCTTGTACCTGTGAAAACAGTGTGTACTGTAAACCACATTGCTCAGTCAATATGAATAATTAAAAAAAAAAACAACAAGAATTTCTCTCTAATTTATCTCTGTAGACAGCATTGCAGTGACATTGATCTCTAACATCCTCATTGCATTACGATACATTTAATTCTATAAATTACTCTGCAATGTAAAATTTCCACACTAGAATGAGATGACCTTTGCAAAAAAAAAACATGAAAATTCGGATCCACGGCACTCGGAAATGCGTCATTGTGATGTCACTATTACCACTACAATCGGCGAAACAAGGCAATACACCTCAAAAAACAATACTACGATACTAGCCAGTGTTTTCTTAATAAGCTACTGCTTAACTTCTGACCCTTACTTGAAGACAATAAATACCAAATAATCATGACGCCAGAGCTCATAATTATAGCTTTGAGAGATGTTCAGTGAGCATTCTTTAGCAATTGAAAAAAATGCTCTCCACATATCACACTTCGCTATGGAATTTTGGAAAAATATATAAGTGTCATTTAACATTTCTCTCCGTTATTATCAGTTTTGTTTCATCAAATTTATTTTTGGTAATTCCTCAAAGATGTTCTAGTGAACAAAAATAATCCAAGCAATAATAAACTGAGGGTAGACGCAGAATGTTGGTAATGAAATTGCGCCATAAATATAATGCGAAGTTAAAGGTCTGTCCTTGTTGGTTATACCCACAAAACATTTTTCATTCGAATTAATAGTTGAATTTGTAAGTGGTCTCGATATAATGCAGCACAATTATAGGTTGATCGCTTTGGCATTTTTTTTTTTACCATTGAAATTTCAAAAACTAAATGTTTTTCCAGAAACAAATTAACTGGAGCTCTTCGCTAATCAAATTTTATAGTATATTCAAATTTTTGTCACTATAATTTTCTTATTTAAACAACTTACGTGGATATTATGGGTTGTTCTCTCCAAGTTTATTGGTGTCTTACGAACTTGCCGGGTTGGCTTCAACTGTTCGATGATTATCTTTATGCCGTTTCAGTATATAACGCACCCGGTTACGTTTGCACGCGAGGTCAATTGCAGAGAATCACATATATATATATTGGATGTATACATATAATATAATATTATTTCATATGTTTTTACCTTTGCAATGTGAAAAACTAGGTTTATGTCAGAGAATAATATGAGGGAAAAATGAATGCAGAAGAGATGATTACGTGTTCACTGTTTCGATGAAAGAATGAACTTTCTGATGGGTATGTGTAGTACAATACGCTGACCGTTGTCGTTCAAAGTACAATCATTCCAAATTGTCCAATATCACACCATTCATTTTGATGGCATGATCGATGTGTATCCAGTCATATTTCCTATTCTTGTATGAGACAGCAGTGTGCGAATGCACATATATAGTAACGTCACAGGTCACAGGTTGGTATTATGACCATCAGGAAAAAATAATGTTGAAGATGAATGGGTGGGGAATGTCGAATCGAAGCTAAATTCAAGTAGTTGGGGGTACTTAGAGTCTGGCAGTGACAGACGATACGCCATGTTTTAATAAAAAGAGCGGTTCTTTCAAAATGTCGGTCATTATTGCGTAATTTATTGAAACTACATATATACAAAAATTTTCATTCTAACGCTATATCACAATAATAAAATATTGCATTATTTATGGAGACGAATGAAATTGTTGATTTGTCAAATAGAAAATATTTAATCTTCGAATTGTTTTCTTGTCTCCCTTTATAATTTCTTTCTAAATTGTACACAGTAATTGTAGTAATACTGCTATTAGTATTAAACCATATTTTATGTGGTTCAATTTAATTGTTAAATAAATAACTTAAGTACGAATATTTCTAAGATGGAAAAGAAGATAGTTGGATATTAGTCTTGTTGCTTTTTCTTACCTCGGGTATAAGAACCGGAGAATAATATGAACGAATGACCTCTAGCAATGTATGTTAACCAACTAAAAAAAACCTGCCAGAGATGATAAAGATTTATATAATTTCCATCCGATGACAGATGTAATATTTTGAAACCAAGGAAATGGGGAATTATTCCCTATTGTATTCCATATGATAATCCCATGCGGCAAAAATTTGAATTGGAAAATATCATCATAAAATATAATATATGTCTGGTATATATTTTTAAATTTTGCTTTTAAAATTTCTTTCTACTACTTTAACTTGTCGATAGAACCATAAACCATGATGAGGAGAATTGGATAATGATTATACTACATCATAAGTCTTCACTGATAAATGTTGGATTATCGAAGGCCTTTGCCGATTGGGCTTGCTTGTCAATGGGCATAATTTGAACTCGTAATTCACTGTCATTCTCTGGCTCTGGCTTGGTTACAACAGCAACACTACCATTTGCTCGTTCTTCTCGTTCTTCAGTTTTACTCAACTTTTCCTTCCTCATTGCGCGCTCCAATGTAGCCCGGTCCCTCCTATGTTCTCGGTATAGCCATCTACGCACACATTATATCTATTTTGAATGGGGGACTAATGATCCATTCGCCGAGTTCACTATTACTGATTCATGTCAATGAAAATTATGGTGGAAGCGCTCCGTAATGGGGGAAAAAATGGTCAAGTGGTGAAGATGACCATTCGTTTGTAGGTATACTTACAAGAAAGCAACAACTGCTGGAGCAGTCAAACATCCCCCGAGTAAAAAGAATGTACCTGGGAGGGTGTTCATTGTGGATGCGTATACGGAACTGTACATTGGCCCATACAAAAGGGGCATTAGAGATTCGCAGACACCGAAGAGAGAATTAACTTTACCTAAGAAATTGTTACAACTCATTGTTACTTATTTTAATAGTAAATTTATCAAATTCATAAGTGTGGAATATGAGGATTACCCAGTTCATCCGTTGGTACTAATTTCGATGCAATCGAACGCATTGCTATGAACGATGTTCCATTAACGATTTCCACAATTGGTCCTGAAATTCATTAAATTAATAAGTCTAATTAATTGTTGATTATTAAATATAGAATTAATTTTCTCTCCATCTCTCTCACCAAGATACATCATCCAGTCTTCAGTGGCAAATGAATAAACCAAACTTGCAAGTATTTTGCTCATGCAGCTCATCACTCCTACTAAAGCATCATCGATTTTCAGAAAATGGCTGAAGAATCCAACAGATATCATTGTTCCTACGGTTGGACATGTTAGACAGTTTTCAGTTGCTTATACTTATTTATAGGCAGAAACAATTAAAATTTCACGGCCATGGTTATATAATTTGTAAGACTTTAACAAATTACTAATTCTAATCATAGAGTATAATATTCCCTTTTTTGTTATGCCGTACAGTAATTTCCTTCCACTGATCGTCAGTAGATTATTGACAATTTTTTTTTACTACCGTAATAAATCAACTGTCGGAATAGCAAAACGAAAATGAGCAAACTCATTCCATAGAACTATTAAATTTCGGTAAACAAATCCGAGGCTACAAAACAACTTACGAACAATGATGATTTGATCTATTGAGTAAGTAATGAAGTAATAGGTACATCCTTGACGAAAAGGAATGAAAAAGAATATTATTGGAAATCTATTTAAATTCAACCAGTCTAATTTGACTTGGAGTTCATTTAATCAGTGCTAATTATATTAATGGTAAAATATGATTAATCAAAGAAACGCATCATTGAAATATTGTATGGAATATATATATTGTAGAATTTCCATATGGCAACAATTATTATTGAATTTTTTTTTCGTCATACATTAATCTATACTTCCGCGTTTTTTATACATCTATATTATTTGAAGTTTTTTCTCCTGTAAATGGGATAGGGTCGATGGTTTTAGAAATTCGTCCTTACCAATTAAATTTGTGACCATGCTATAGGTCGTCCACATGCTGAAGTTTACTTCGTTCCAGTTGAATCGGTATCTCGTGAACAAATACATAACAGCCATTTCGCCTGAACATTAAAAATAAACACCACCAAACGGAGGAGATTAAATTTTTTTTACCACCAATATTTGATTATATACCATTAATTCTACAATAATATTAATTTTTAAATAGCACAAAAAAAGAAAAAGAAAAAATAAAAATTGGCAGACACTCGTCATCTCGGTCATTATAAACATTACATAAGGATGTTAGGTTGCACAACAAGTTTCTTTTATCAGTACCATCCGTTTAGCCGTTTCCGTCGAGCGCATTCCGGTCTTTATCAAATTATGCTCTCTATCTCTCCATGCGACCTCTCTCAAGTTTCAAATATTAACAGCTCTTGTCACATGAATACTTAGCCGACCAGCGAGTCCACGGTATCGAGAGTCAGTGAAAATCAGGGAAAAATCAGTGGACAAATGTTTAAGAGCAAAGAAAGTCCTTGAGGACTACCTGTCGATAAGGCCGCGGTTTTGCCGGCATTGGATTAAATCGGTGAGAGTAGTTACGAATATTGTTTCGAGGACAGTCTGCTCGTATGGAAAAAAATTATATTTTGAAAAATATATTTGAAGAAAGAAAAAAAAATTTTTAATTGGCCCAAACTACTTTTACAATCAATTTTTCCATAAGAGTCGGCGGATATTGAAGACAATGTTATGGAAAAGAACAAACACGATCAGATGAGAAAATTCTTCAATTTATAGATAGAATTACATAATTTATGTAACATTATGAAAAATTTTAGGGGA
The DNA here is from genome assembly GCF_034640455.1 of Diachasmimorpha longicaudata. Taxonomy (NCBI): domain Eukaryota; kingdom Metazoa; phylum Arthropoda; class Insecta; order Hymenoptera; family Braconidae; genus Diachasmimorpha; species Diachasmimorpha longicaudata. Next base: position 11,384,424 of record NC_087228.1, on the reverse strand, counting down.
AAAAAATGTCTCCATCTAATTGAATTTTAATGATTTCCGGAGATATGAATGACGGGTACATGAGGCTTCATTGTTTCGGAAGGTCAAAAATTGAACCGTGAAGAACCATCTTATGTGTAACGCGGAATTCAAAATTGTCACGTGTGTTATTGTCAGGTATTCTCGTCTACTATCATTTTCTTCAATTTGTTGAATTCCACAAATTTGTAATTTTTCAATTCCTCCAATGAAAAATTATCTCATTATCTGACATTTGTTCTCTTGCTCCATGCACAAAATGTGTTTTTTAAAAGAACGGATGAATTATTTAATTTTTTTTTATTATTTTTGACAATTCGCTAACCTGAGTTGATTAATCATATAAATAACTCTCAAATTCATTATAATTTTTCATTTATTCAATAACTTTCCCTATCAAGTGGCTGTAGAAATGTCAATTGTAATGAGATGTATATTAAAATATATAAAATTTTCCAAAACAATGAGGTTTATGTGGAATATTAGGATTGAAAAAGCTATGCCGAAACGTCATTTTTCATGTATATAGGTATCGGTGTCACGTGCGTCAAACTGACAGCAGCTCATTGACTTTCTCATACTATATTGATATGGCTTTTTAAAATATTTCTGTATTTGTCAGTCTTTGTCGGTCCGTTATCGATATAAAAGTAAAAGGTTGTTTCAACATAACTTACCATACATTGGCCCGACGACTACCATGACAATAATCATGAGAACAGCCACTCTTTTTTGACGATTATTGGCACCTTTTTTAAATGCAACTCTAAAGGTTTCCTCAATGTGTCTAAATGAAAAAAAGTCGACAATTGTGGCGCACTTTGACATGCCAGTTATTTTGTCAGGAGTTGGATTTTGAGTTCTTGGTGCCTCTTTAATGACAACCAATCCATAAACGAAGCTGGCGATATAACAAACAGTGGATATCGCAAAAACACCGTAAAATCCAATTTTAATGTACAAAATGCCGGATAATGCCATGCCAATGGGTACACTCAGTGATAAAAAAACATTGACAGCACCGATTCGCAGTGTCCTAGACTCAACGGTGGTTATATCACCGATGTAGCTGAATATCGCCATAAACATTGTGAACCAACCGCCAGTTATCGCCGGCCAAAGTGCCTCAGAGACACCAGCAGCTTCCATAGGCAATTCATAAAACCAGTATGTGCAAATAATAAGACTGACGCTTGTTAAAAATTCACCGACAATTGGTAAGAGCATACAGGGCTTTCTCAGGCCCGTACGATCGCTCCATGCACCGAGGAAAAGTATGAGTAGCGTTGGTAATCCACTCTGAAGTGCCAACTTCCATGTCTGCATTCCAGCAACAAGCTGCTGAACTGCTGTTTCTTCCTCCTCATAACCAGTTGTATTTCTATCAGCTAATGCACTACACACAGTGTCGGAATATCGTAGATTCACTCGGCAAGCTTTTTCAAGATTCAAATTCTGAGTTGCAAGTGATGCTAAAACACTTGGCATTATGTAGCAGGCCACCATCGGTTCAACAGTTATATTACTAGATAAAAAATTCCACTTTTCCCGTATGCTCATGGACCCCCGATTAATAGTTTTATCCTTGTCTGATGATAAGGATGATGATGATTTTTTTCCATCCTCGGATGATTCCGCTGGCGAGGACGATGGTATTGTTCCCTGGAGTACCACGTTATTCGTCATTGTAAATTATTTATCAGATTCCAGCTAGTCCAGGTGGTACAGTTGTAGACAATTGAATGACCAGTGGTTATTGTGACAGTGTACAAGTTCCCTCACTGAACCACCACCGTCACCGCTGCCGCTGAGGCCGCCGCTGCCACCGCCGCCGCCGCCGCCGCCGCCGCCGCCGTCATCGCCATCACCACCACCGTCGCCATCACCATCACCACCTGCATCTCCACCTCCACCTCCACCGTCACCACCACCAATTTCAATCCAGTTTTTTCTTACTTATGCTCCACCGGTTATAAACTGAGAAGAGATTATAAATTTATTCATCACTTTTAGCAAAATTATTCTTCATAAATAATCTCTTTCTCACCGATTACAATGTCAATATGTACACCATACTCCACGGTAGCCCGTTGGCATAATGTCCATTCAAATACTTTACATGTTTTACAGGGCCCCTCTTCCATTTCGTCTCTCTTCCCCCTGTGGCTTATTCCCCCTCTGCGCTACTAGAGTCCATCCACCCATGTATTCAAACTACATGCTTATTTCCCTCATTACTTTGACAGGCTTTATTATTGCTCAGCCAAAATGCTACTACCAATTTTATTTTATTTTTTTTCATTCATCTATTCAATTATTATCGTCACTCGTTTATTTATCATCCGTAATAATTATTCTCGAATGACCGTAATTACAACTTTCCCTTTGAGCGGGAGTAAGAATAGTTGAGGAAGAGCGAAAGGAGAAGCTGCAATTTTCCTACTCTCAGAATGAATGAAAAAAAAAAAAAAAAAAACATCTTTCCGTAGAAAGTTTTCTTCTGTTTAATTGCTAATACACTGAAACTGGAGAATTTTTATATTTAACAATAGCTATTATCATTTCCAGTTTCTGTCATCTCATATTGCGTAATTATTCTCATTGAATTAGTCAATTGTTGAATAGAAAAGGTGTGGCATATTACGGCATTGATGGTAACCTATGGCGAACAACATGGATTGTTCCTTCAGTGATATGGTTCATTAATTTTTAAATTTAATTTATGTCTATCGAGGGGGTTCAAATATACAGCGATAAATTTCAAGGTTTTTAAAGCTTCCATTGAAAAGCCAACTTTTTGTAAATCAATCTTCTGTATTTATCCTCCATCTACTCTTACATAAATACTACTTATTTTTGTAAACGCAATAAAAATACTTGTCCGTGTCATTATACACCTTGAACTTCATCATGAAATAGAAACTATTTACATTGAAGCATGGACACAAGTGCCTCTACCAACAAGGACGTTGGAGAGCTTATCTAATTTACTTCATCAACACCCAAGATTATAAACGATGAGGAGGGCAGAGGGGAGTAAGAATTGTCCGATATACAGAATGGTTGAAATTATCCCAATGAGTCTTATCACATAGCTAAAAGGATTGACACAGAAAAAAGCCCAATATACGCTCTAAAAAGTATTATTATTTTTATTATTTAAAAAATATGTAAATGAATGGCAATTGATATTATTAGAGATTGGAAAATTTTCTCAGTGGTTAACGAGAACCTCATAATCTCTGAAAGACAGCTCTTCTCCATCGAACGGAATATAGAGACATCCATGACTCGCCTGTACTTTTCCAATAGTCTGTGCACCATTATGGAGTACACGACCGACGTACAGGGGTTCACCTTCGGTTGTTTGTCCACCTACAACTGCATCCGGTGGGATGACACCGTTGCTGGCGAATTCCCAGGAGAATTCACTTTGAACGAGAACCTTAGGAGAGATAGAAAGCAACTTTTTTAATTGATTATCAAATCAATGGAAAATTAATACAACTTTTGCAGCTAATATTATTACGAAGCATAGCCTGCGAATAGGATGAAATCAGACTCGGAGGTGGTGCTAATTAATAGTCTCAATTATTTTTGACTATCAATAAATTAACAATACCTCGAATTGTGACTTGGAATGTTCTTCACCACCGTGGCTGACATATGCTGCTTGTTTTTCAGGAATAACTTTGGCTGGTATAACATCTCCATTGTGATAAGCACGACCAACGTAGATAGTCGATCCATCGATATCGCGCCCTCCTTGCACCGCATTATGGGGTACTCCTTCGCCGACGTGGCGTGATACCCATCTGTAAGCTGAAGATAATATTTTTTCTGATTAAATTTCATAAAAACAAGACCGCTCACAATCTGATAATCAATGTAAGTGTTTGGCTCATTTATAAAATGTCCTCTAATGATCCACCATTTTACGTGACATTGCCGAATCAATTTTTCAACCTTTGTATTTCTTCAATGGCTGACATTGCAGTTTTCCCATAATTTCATCTTCTTTCAAAGGTTTTTCCGCAACTCTTAATGATTTAGATCTTTAATAATTCTCACCTTTTGTTCCTCTTAAATGAAAATAGAATTATACGTCTACATCTAATCGCTGGAGACAAATTGCCAACCGATTTCCGAGTTCTTACAATGGTGAGAGTCACCAGACGGGCGATTAATTTTTACATAAGTAATTCGACTTTCATTGAATTTTTTTCCCTCCCGTATGAAAATATCAATAGGCAATTTTTATGTTCTTCCCTTTTATTGAATTTTTCCCTCCTCGTACTGAAAATATTGAATACAAAACAACTTACTTGGCATTCTGTTAAGGGGTTATTCGATCAAGCTGTTTAACTTAAAATGAGACTAGCCTCCGGCGGTTACCTGGTTAAAAAGCAATGTTATCTTATCATATCTCTGACTTTTTATTTGAATAGTCCGCACACGGTTCGAGGGGCGTCACCGTAATTCTCGGAATTGATGACTGATAATACACTCATTCAATCACGCATTCAGTCAAACGATACTGATTTAATAGCGAGTAGAAAGATTTTCCAGTTAGTTTACATGTAGTTTAACAACTAAAAATTACAAATTATTGACGATTAATCAAGTTTTTTTTTGCCCCGGAATTAGCAAATATTTCAAGCTTATTTGTTCATCATTTGATTTTCCCGCTTAGGTATAGATGGAGCGATTGAGTATAGTGGTGTTGCGCAGTCGTGGCAAATGAGAATCATTTGAGAAGGCAACAATCAATCAAATGGAAAGATAAACTAACCTCGAAGTGAAGTGACATAAATTGGTATATGCCCAAATGTTTAGATTGGTTATAACTAATAGGAATTTATCGTAAAACCTTTATCCGCCAGCAGCATCAGTTCCTCAAATCCGATTTGAAAGAAAACTCGTAAAAAAATAAAAATGAAGAAAAAGGTAGGTTTTTTATGTATTTGCGTTGCATTGTTTTGAAAAAAAAAAAACACAAATTGACATTTGAGTCTAGTAATTATTCAAAGTTTCATTATTTAATTAATTGATTATTTCTTGTGTTGAGGTTTTACTCATGGGGAAGAGTGGTTCGGGAAAAACTAGTATGCGGAGTATTATTTTTGCAAATTATATAGCTAGAGATACTCGGCGTTTGGGGGCTACAAGTGAGTAATCTACTATGTAACTCATTATTTATCATTTCTATCCAATGCAAAGTTTTTCCAGAGACAACCAAATGAAATAATATAAAAGTATTAATACTCTCTTTATTATTTACCACGAACATCTCTTAATTACAAGTACATTAACAATTAGTACAATATGAGACAATAATAAATTATCGATGCAGTCGATGTGGAACACAGCCATGTTCGTTTCCTGGGGAATCTTGTTCTCAATCTGTGGGACTGTGGAGGACAAGAAGCATTCATGGAGAATTACTTCGCCTCCCAGAGAGACAATATCTTCAGAAATGTCGAGGTTCTGATATATGTTTTCGACGTTGAGTCTCGCGAATTAGATAAAGATATGCACTATTATCAAAGTTGTTTGGAAGCTATATTACAAAACAGTCCAGAAGCCAAAATATTTTGCCTCGTACACAAGATGGATTTAGTCCAGGAGGATCAGAGAGACCTCATTTTTCGGGAGAGAGAGGAGGATTTGAAGAGACTGAGCCTACCCCTAGAATGTACGTGCTTCAGAACGAGCATATGGGATGAAACATTATACAGGTGACTAAAAGATTGGAAAATTATGAGCTGCTCAATTGATTTGCCAATGATTAAGCAATCTTTTATCGTCTTGTAATTTTAGGGCTTGGTCTTCTATCGTCTACATGTTAATTCCAAATGTTAAAGAACTAGAACAGAGTCTCAATCAATTTGCCAATATTATCGATGCTGATGAGGTGTTACTGTTTGAACGTGCAACATTCCTAGTTATCAGCCATTGCCAGAGGCGTTTTCATAGAGATGTTCATCGATTTGAGAAGGTCTCCAATATCATCAAACAATTCAAATTAAGCTGCAGGTAATTTTCATTTCTCTATTCTAAAGGTACTCTTTTGCTGTCTAAAGTGCACTCCATTCAATAATTATTTCCATTCGCTTTATTTTTAGTAAATTGGCATCACAATTTTTGAGTATGGAAGTTAGGAACACAAATTTCGCAGCCTTTATCGACGTTTTCACATCAAATACGTATGTGATGGTCATCATGTCCGATCCGGGGATTCGTAAGTTGTATTAAATAACAGAATTTCATATAACAAAATCTCCTGCGCTATATGAAAGAAAAAAAACACTAGTTAACAAAAACATGAGATAAAATAATTTATGTAACCTTTCAACTAAACTAAAAATATTTTACAATACAATACTTAATCATTAAGTAGAAATTTTTCTAAAAAAGTAATAAAATTTAAAATTTCAGCTTCTGCTGCAACGTTGATCAACATTCGCAATGCTCGAAAACATTTTGAAAAATTGGAACGTGCTAGTCAGAGCTCAGCACTGAGCGGATAGAAATCAGCACGACCCAGGTACCTTAGTTGCCCGGGTCCAAAATCTTAATTGGCTTTAGAGAATTTTTTACTCGCCTTCACATTATAGATAACAATCATTGGAACTATTCAAATATTTTTTTTTTTCAAATATAATGAGAGAAACGCCAACATAATATCACGGATTAAGTACATTTATAGGGTTCTTAGATAAGAAAAGCTCAAAAATTGTGCTAATAGAAAAAGAAAAAGGGAAATCATATCCAAGTTATAAAATTCAACTTCAAATTGTGTGACGTTCCGTACTGTTTAAACAACAATACGCCCTAAATTTGTAATGGATTATAGTGAATGAACGTAATCTCACAATAGCTTTGATTGATTTTCTTCTTCACAGTCTATTTTGTATTTCTTATATGACACATACTTATACTTTTAGTGGATAATATGTATTGTCCTCTACTGCAAATTCATGGACTTTATTTGTTGCTCATACACTTCAGATGAATTGAAGTATGAGAAATAAAATGGAATTTTTGCAGGGGAAAATGTAATAGTTCCATTAATGGAACTTCCCATAAACTGAAATATACCGTTGCTAATAATCAATATTTGTTTTTTTTTTTCTACGAACAATTCAAAATCTCCCGCCACTTATGGCACAGCTGATTGAGGAATGGCGGATTTATGTTTACTCATCAATCCTTTCTTTACTATCATTTGCGATAAACTCGTGGAAATAGATTGCCTAATCCTAAGATTAGTTAGTTATTATCATTATTTCATAAGAGAATGGACAGAATAATTAAAGGAATAATGAAGTACCGACAGTGTCACAGGGAAGGAATGGTCAAACAATTTCAAATGGTTAGAGATCATCCAGAAGTGAGTACTGAATCAATTTTGGTAATAAAATTTTATAAATGTCTGATCATTCTTGCATATACTCCACTATCATTTCTCCACGTGGTAAATAAAATAGGCTTTCAAATACATGTTTTCATTTCTCTGTTGTTTTTGTTATTGATTTGATCGAACGATTTTTTTTAATCTGAAGTTGTTCATATGAAAGAAATATCGAGTAAAAAGATTGGCTCATGCATTACAAATAGAGATATTTAATATGTTTAATGTTTCCTTCTTATCACAGCCTAAGGCAGTGTTCTTTACATGCATGGACTCTCGGATGATCCCTACTAGATTTACTGAAACGAACGTTGGTGATATGTTTGTGGGTATGAGAAAAAAATCATGAATAATCCTGGAAAAAAAAACGGAAATATTATTTAAACTGTAGTTATTTGCATTGTACGTGGTGCACTTTGTTTTCCACTACTAACATCGAAAATTAATGCACATTGGATAAAATGAATATATAATTTTATTTATTTATTATAAATTATTATTGATTTTTGGACGTTATACCCTGCCTCCCGTCATTTGCATTTTTTCACTTTTGAATTTCAGTTCGAAATGCTGGCAACGTCGTTCCCCATTCACAACACTTTGCCGATGAATTGACGATGTGTGAACCAGCTGCGCTAGAACTCGGATGCGTTGTCAATGATATTCGGCATGTCATTGTCTGCGGTCATAGTGATTGCAAGGCTATGAATTTACTATATGCTCTGCGAGATGAGGAATTTGCATCCAAAGTATGTATAAATTATCATGAATGTTCGATCTCATGTGATTGATTGATTGATTGATTGATTGATTGTTAATCTCAGATAAATAGAAGAATTTCACCGCTCAGAGCCTGGTTATGCGCCCACGCGAGCAGTAGTTTAGCAAAGTTTCAGCAACTTGAAATTACTGGATTCCACCAGCCTATAATATTTCAAGCAGAGACACCAATGCGAAAATTTGTTGCTTACATTGATCCTGAAAATAAATTTGCCATAGAAGACAAACTTTCGCAGGTGAATACAGACATCCATCAGTATATTCACTTCCAATATTATACGACTATTAATATATTTTATTTTTAGATCAATACCTTACAGCAGCTCCAAAACGTCGCGTCTTATGGATTTTTGAAAAAAAGACTGGAAAGACACGATCTCCATATTCATGCACTTTGGTTTGATATTTATACTGGAGATATTTATTATTTTAGTCGAGGTAATAAACGCTTTGTTGAAATTAATGAATTGACCGAGGGACCATTATTGGAAGAAATCAGGAAATATTATTCCTGATTAATTATTATAAAAAAGTATTCAAATTACGGGATAGAAGGTGTAATTAATTTATTTCATAATTTTAGTATATATTTTCATACTGCACACGACATGTGAAACATTTTTTGAGCGAATCTCAGGTTTTGTGGTGGACTATTTTCTCAAATACTCAAATTAATAATTTTCACATATGTAAAAATATCTGTATGGTCAGTGAGCATGATTTGAGCATTACTACTAGTTACGGATGTTATATATTTACATTAGTATAAAAAACAAATTAAAGAAAAAAAAATAGTTTTTATTACAATACAACATTCATTGATTGTTCTCACTTCAAACTTTCATTGAATATATGGTATTCAAATCGCGAATCTTGGGGTACACAAATATTTGCTCTTATGATTGTCAAATATTGCACTAATTGCAGCTGTATAATGTGATTTTAAATAGAAGTTAATTTAGTTCTATATTGACACCCATCACAACTTGTATTTCATCGACAACTCTTGCCAAAATGCTTGGAGTTAAGGCACCTGAAGGATCTTATTAAATTATCAGTGGTTAAATTTGCCTAATAATTGTACGATCGTCTATGCAGAGTGGCCATCTCCTTACCTATATGAACACCTAAGGGGCCTGTGGCGAGCGTGAACTAGAGCATGCCACTCCCGAAAGAGAAAGCAAAACAACAAAGTGAAGGCTCATCGTCGCTACGGAGTACCGCACACTTTACACATCTGGTGAGTTAATTTTTTTTTTCTTTTTTGCCAGGAAACATGCGAAAATTGTCGACTGGCTGAGCCCAGTGCTCGTATTTTTTTTCTTTCTCCTTCTTGCGTTATACGGTAAAAGTGAAGATGCAATAGAAAAGTCACATGTTATAATGCCTCTTGATCGTTCACATTTTATAAGTTAATTTTTTTATCACAAAAAGTTGAACGTTATGGGAGCATTGTCCCAGCTGATAGTGTCGCGGATCGATTGACAGTTTGTCGAGTCTCATTGCCGAAAAAAAAAAATTTTTTTAATGGAGAAAAAGAACCGGGTTCCACGCTCCGTCGAGTAACTCATGAGAACGTAACGGTTTAAACCGAATTGGAGGAAAGTGCAAGAGGTTGTCAATAAAACTCTCCTTTTGACAATAACCAATCAAGAAACACTCAATCTATAGACAAACGCATTGCATTTTAGGAATTATAATCGATGATCACTGATACAACTCGAAAATTTGTACACGAATGGCCACAAAGTTGTCAATTAATTATGTACATATGCATGAATTTGAATTTTTTTAATTAAAAGATCATTCAACTAATTTGCAATTGACGATGCAACGATAAAAATAAGAATTTTAGCTACAAAAAAAATGTATCTATCATCAGCAGTCTTGAAATAATTTGGATCAGTTGGATCAGCAGCATCTCAGGATGTAATTAGGAGAAAAGGAAAAAATTCAGATATTTCACGAAGGCGAAGTAAAAATTTAAGACGTAGGTGGTCTTTGTCAAGTTTATCCTGCGATCTTTGGGTTATGGAAGTTCAGGTTTACCGTCACAGTAGTAGACCGCCCCCCCCCCCCCCCATTTTTAACAATAGGCATCCCGTAGACACCTTGCGTATTTTGTGGCCAAAAATTCCACCACCGTGACCTGAGGAACCTTGGAAAAAGGGCAAACCCGGTGATTTAACAATTGCCCCCGAAAATATTAGAAAATGGAATTGAGCTGTTACGGTAATTCGTTTGAAAAAAAAATCCGGCTTTCCTCACTTCTCCTCGTAAATAGCGTTTCCTTTGGCATGAGGACCTTGAGTCCGAGGTGCCACAACTACTTGAGATTAATAAAAATTGCTTTTGCAATGAATCACATGAGCCAAAGTTATTATAAAAAATAGTAAGGATGTCGAGACAACCGCTTTGTAGTAAGAAGAAAGGTTGAAATTAAAAAGAGAAAGCATTTCGATCCGCACGGCTCGTTTGTCCCGGCGTAGCATCACTATCTCTCAATCCTTTGTGGATACTAACAACTCATGAAAATGACTGCAAAATTTACAATTGACAAGGACTTTGAAGTAGAAGTTTAACGAGCTTTAGAGACACTGCATGAACAATAAGAGATACAAGGATTCATCACATTGCGATCTTCAGCTTGCACTAATAATTATTCACATAGCAAATTATTTCTTCCGAATTGTTGATTGTATTACGCGGAAGATATTGGAGAATTTGACTTTCCAATGGAGTCACAGTTTTTAAGAAAATCATGCTTAATTATAGCGACAGCGGACTGATTTATTCGGAATTATGTTAATAAGTTTTAGTTTTTAGGAAATGAAATCTTCCGGAGTAACTTTTGTATACGTATCTGTGATGATTTCTCAATAACCCAATCTACATGAATTAAGAAATCATTGTAAATTATTGAATCTCCATTTATTTTTCCAAACCTGATGATTTATAGGGAAAGTTATTTTGATGACCTCTAAAATCTTTCCCTGAGATTTTTGGAAGTACTTTAGAAGTATTTTAGATGAACTTGACAATTTCCATTTTTTTTTTTTTTTCATTGAATTTACATGGCAAATTTATTCACTCAAATTGTCACACCTGTTAGTAACAGAAAATTCCATGACAATATGGAGCAGAGAGAACATCAGTGAATCATGCCTACGGATCACGTCCCACGAATTGGAGTTTTTGATACAGGTCTGTGGTCAACTGACACGATTTTTTGGATTCAAAAGTTAAATACGACCCAGTACATTTTTTTTTCTCTCTCTTTCTTCCACGAGTAAACCGGTAGGAGGATAAGGGTCTACATGAAAATGTAGAGCATGAAAGACCTAGGTGAATACGTTGAGTCTAATGCTGAGGCCCAAAATTTTGAGAGTAGACAAAGATCCGTTAGACTTAACTGTTTAACGGCGCAACGTCAAGCTGGGAATAGTGGAACTGTAACTGATATTTATCTTTGTCGAAATGTATTTAATATATCCTCAAATGTATTTATATGTGGGGAAGGGTAAGGCAGACAAATCGCAGGTCCTAAATTTTGGGGGAAAAAATTGAACTCTGAAGAATAATTTACAAAATTCTGGGTTCTACAGTTTTTTTCTCATCAGCCGAATTGTCCCTTTTTTTGCATGGTGGAATTTCATTAAGTTTTAACCAAGGTGATTTTTCAAGTCGAATGTGAATATTTCAAATGGGAAATAACGATTTTCAACCGGTTCTTTACCATAATGGCCCATTTTGTTCTAGCTTCTCCTACATATAAATCCTTCAGGGACAACCCTGTACCCAAAATGCAAAATGAATGAAAATTACTCTACATGGCTGTTAATACTGACACTTATTGGGCAAGCATATCCAATCAAGCGTACGTCCATTATCCTTGAATTGTTTTCAATCAATTTTGCCTAATGTCGTGACAATCACATTATTGCAACTACGTCTCGGTGGAGCCGGAATATTAGTTACCAACATACCACGAAGATTCTCACTAGAATGAATTATTGTAATCATACCGTAGTCATGCCCAACTCATTTCTATATTCTTACTCATCGCGAATGATAAATCCCAATGAATTATAATAGGCTGATAGTTCCTGTATGGCTGCTTCCCATGGGGACCAATTGATATTTCGGTACGTATAGAAAAGTTTTTTAAACTAATAAAGTATGTAGAATTGATCCAAGTTATGTATTTTTCAAATAAATTTATCCATGGGGATAGTATCGTTGATTCATTCACTCGTGTCGTCACCACGTAGTGTTATTTTAGGACCTCCTTTTTTTTCGACAACAGTCGATCGAGCAAATCAGATGTGATGCAATGAGCATTGGTGCGGTGAAATTATGCAAAATTAATGGTAAAAACAGCGCATTGAAAATGTTTTTACAAACACTGTGGGAGGAACCCGCTTGTATAAACCACCCGATGGCATGCCGCATTTTATTCATTCGTATCACATTATTAATACATCTTCCATATTAAAATTCAATAAAATATTTTTTTTCTATAAAATTGTGAAAAATATGCGGAGTTGAGACGAATTATATCGACTTATATTTTCAATGACTATTTCTATCCTAATCAATTAATTTGAAGTTATTTAATTAATTTATTGTCAAATGACTTTTCTGTTAAAGAGCTATGAGGACTCACACACATCAGACTGAAAATAATAAAATAAGAATATTCTATAAAATGTCTTTGCCGGGTATTAAAATGCACGTTCTTACACACTACTGAGCCATGCATTAACGAGTATGTATGTGGCTTGTACAAGTTCAAGAACAATGGACGTCACGATTTGTAATGTATGATTTTGCCGGACGTTGGAGTCAAGGAGGAAACAAATGGGGAGATGGAGAGAAAAAAAGAGGAGGGGGACAGAGAGCTAAATACACAGTGTCAGACGAGCCACGTATATTGTGGCTCGAGTTGGCTTGTGCCACTGACCTACAAACATACTTACCTATGTTATACTATGCCGGCTTGGTTTGCTCGCTTGCCTTCTTACTTGACGCTTTGCGTTTTACTATGCCCAATAAATGTAATGTATTGGGCAAAAAAAAATTATCCAAACACTAATAGAATAAAGATAGAGTAGAGAAATAATTTGCAATGACAAATATAGAGGAGATTTCGTCGTAATTCCCCAACGATTGAAAAATTTCCCCGAAAGGAAGAAATTTTTGAGATGACTGATATGCTCTCTGATTATGAAGACAAGTTAGAAATTTGGAGAGATGAGGTACACAGGGTACGGGGAAGCTGCCTAACGGAGTTTTATCCAACAGTTAGGATAGACGAAATACCGCTCCAACTTACTTGAGACTCCTTGTCTAATGTTGTACTTGTAATAATCAAGCAGATGAATATAAACCATTTGCATTGCTCTCAAAGTTCTCTAGTTTTCCAAGCGGCTCCGATTTACTCTCCATCTCCATTGGCCCACTTGGTAAACAGGACAAATCCACTTTTTTGCATTGGAATTTATCAGCGGTATTGGAAGGAAATTGTGAGGGAGAAAGACGAACAATAAAGATGAAATAAATTCAATAGCATGGGGATTTTGTCTGAAAATAATTCAGGTGTTTATCATATGACCCACTCTTAATTTCGAGCTGGATACCAAATAGTGCGAAAAATCAAAACAAACTGCACTTCAAAGGGGGGGGGGGGAGGGGTGCATCTTGTTGGTGAAAAAAAGAAAAAATGCAATGCAATTTGCTTACACATGGGTTAACCTCTGTAATATATGGCCATTTTATGCATGATCTCGCGACGTCGATGATGTTTCATGATTGCACTGAATTATTGAAAAAAAGTCTCGCAAAGGCTTGACATGTGCGCTTTTATGTAACGACGCATGTTCAAGAGTGTGTAACGAAGTTGCTGCGGTTGCTGGTGTTAACATGGCGAGTGTTTTTTTTTTTTTATTTCTTTTAAAGTCATTTTTCGTTATTTTTTCGCAATAGCAAAATGCAATTGCAAAGAGGGATTTCTTGATGAATTCATCTTTGATTAAAAAAGACACACCATTATAACTGACTGATAGAGGCATTTCTAAGACCGCTTCACTCCGAATAAGATGGAGTTCAACTGCGTGGGGATAGTATATAAGACCAAGTAAGTTTATAAATATGTGTGCTGCTGTGTGTGGACTCGAGCTGCCGTCAGAGAGGAGAGTACATAGCTTCTCTTCGGACATAAAAGCGAGGGGAAGAACGATCGAGTGACTTGAAAAGGCCTTGGCAAGGCCGAACACCCAACGTGCTTGATGCGCGTGCTTTATCCAACTTTTTCCAATTAAAACCATTAGTTTTCTCACCTCAAGCAGCGTACAAGGAAGATGGCCTTTTTTTTGTTGTATTTTTCTTCTCAATGGATGTTTTGGAATTGTTTAAAAAATTGATTTTCCCATTTGTTAGGAAGTCTAACTCAATGACAACGAATGGGACATAATTAACAGTATCTGATGTTCTTGACAAAGTGTAAAGAGGAAATTTTTTAGCGGACATTGGGGTATAGAAAAATTATGCAATCCTATGCTAGAGTAAAATCTGCGCTGACCTTGTGTATGGTAAAATGACAGTTGAATAGGTTTGAACATTTATAAAAATTTATGACCCTGAGAGGATAAATCGGAAGTTGTGGATGAGCAAGGTGCAGGACCAAGTGGTCATAAATGGAACAGTAAAACGAGACCGATAGAGGAGTAGAAGATAAAGAGAGGAAGCCATCAGTGGCCACATCGAAGCCCGCAGACCGTTTTCCCAGCGAACGACCGTAAATTTTTCCTCCCTCAAAGCACGAAAAGCAAATTAAAGTATTGGTAGTCCTAGTTGTTGTTGCCTCTCTGTACCAATCCATCTTTATATTTATGACTCGTTAGCCTCGGATGGCGCAAAAGTTCCTTTACACTTTACCTGCGCCCATTTGATGCTGGCCTGTGCACATTGACAACTACGAGGCTCCTTTATTAGAGCCAGCATGAATAAGAACGAGAGGAGACAAGTTACAAAAGGTTTTTGGGGTTTCGTTTGCGGAAAGTGAGGAGCACCGCACAGCAGCTAACAACATTTAGTCACGCCAATAAATTTGTAAATCGTTTGGGACTAGATCTACATGCCCTACAGCTATAGCTAGTATTTTTTCCTCTCTCTCTCTCTCTATTTATCCATTTTTCCTATATCGGAGACTATCCTTGAATATTCCCCATCACGCCCTTTCCATTTATTATCATTTTTATTATATCCAGAAGTCAAATTAACTTCCGCTCGTGGTAATGATCCTTTGAAAAGGCCACAGCAATAACAAAGTACTTAATGCACAAACCTCATAATTAAAGGCACTAACGATTACCGTTGTTTCTCCTAATATTTTTCCTCACTATCACCCAACGATTCTCACCCTGTGGCTAACTTTTTTTCATTTAAATCCAACGTCAATGAAATTTTCCCGAAATTATTGATAGTTAAAAATTGAAATAAATAAAGGAAAGCACTAGAAATCGAAGCGAATACTTTGACAACTATCGGCGTGTCAAATAGATATCTCAAAATATTTTGGAAGCCCAGTGTTGAAGCGTGAAAAATAAAAAATGGGCAGTTTATGGTAAATATTGGCATGTTAAGGGCCTCTCTTTGGGGAGTGAAACTAATGACAAAATGTTGATTCCATTGATTAGATATGCTCCGTTTAAAATGTCGGCTTTTCACGAGTTATCCGGGAAAGGACGAAGACTGCCGGGTTCGTTGGACTGAAGATTCTCCACGAGCGGTGTTCTTTTGTCCCTATTTGCCCAAAGAGAGCGGAGAAGAGGAATCCTTCCGGGTGGTCCATCCCCGGTTATCGACACCTTAACCACTGTTAACCATTTTTTTCCGCACATGTAATTGAAATATCTTGTGACATTCACAGTACTCCGTAAAACTTATCCGCGATTGAACGCCTTGAACGACTGAACGAGATGCTGAAATTACCTTTTAATCGGCTCAACTCCCACAGATAAGGCGTAATAGTTTCCTTATGGACCGGCCACTCATCGAATTTTTCAAAGGACACTGGCATTAACTATTGTAATCTATCCTTCAGAATTTTAACGGCGTTGAAAATGCGAAGGAAATGCGAGGATGAATGGTTAGTTCATGTTGTATTTTATTACTGTGAAAATATTTATGGTGATCTATTGCTCTCTCGAAGGTTGTCAGTCGCGTGGAAAAACACATGTTAAAATCCATAAGGACATAATAAGAAGGTCCTTGACGGAGGGATGAAACTCGCGGGACAAAATGCCAAAATAACACGTGTGGCGAAACGTATAACGTACACAGGGAGAGCCATTTTCAACCTCCTCACTGAACTTTACAACCCTCAACGATGAATACATTGGATATTGGGCAATATTGGCTAAACTGAGTAACACGTGTTTGGGGGGACTGTTTACTGGGGAAAGTTGTGGCACACGACCCTCGTAAATTTTTCCTTCATATGTACACCAGTAAACACGCTTGTTCCACTCGTAGTGGACACGAGAGTCTCATTTAGAATTGTCATTCAAGGGTCTCATTTCGATAGTATGCCTCACACATGTTGGTCGCGTGCTACAGACAACACGCTTCTCAGCTTTTTTTTCTCCCTCGATCAAGCTCTCGCGAGGCCTTACTTTAATATGTCCAATTTTTTTTCCTTCCTTTAAATACCTCCTTGTACTTATTTTTCGGACTATTAAAATCCAGCCATAATTTACCAACCACAAATTCCCAATAAATAAAATAAATGTCATTGGAGTGCGTAAGATTCCGCAATTTTTGAAGATATCTTCGGAGCAAACGAGGAGTCAGAGAGATGGGTCATTTTATTGACAGCAATAAAATGCCCTAGCAATTTGGTCGTAACGGTAAGATAAATGTGCGGGTCCTTCGGTGCCAAGATATATGCTGCAGCTCCCACCTTTAGCCGGTCATAAATCGCTTTAGTCTCGGTCAAGGATGGACTAGCATGGAGCGCTGTCAAAATATTTTGGACCCTTCTGCACCACCTCCCTTCTCCTCTAAATGCTTCTGTAAATTGGATAACAGAAATGAAAAAAATGGCGCTGATTCGCTTACTGAAATTAACAGAAAGTGGCTAACACGCATACAAGCAGCGCTCCATCTAATGCAAAGTCTCGTGTGAGCGACGGCACTGCCAGTCACGACAACGAAAGTGTAACCAAAACCCCACGATATTTCATTGCATTTTTCTTATTTTTATCCTTCCCTCCTTAATTAAACTTACATTAAACATTTTCAAATATTTCAATCAACCCAACTCTGGCGCACCATCTCTAACCCAGTGGAAAAGGTAAATTGAGAGAAAACTGCACAATTTCGTCAAGGTCGAGCTTTAAGGGTGTTCTCCCGCATAGAGATTTTTTCCTCTCCAAATACCGTTCGACCCAACCGTTGCATTGATTCTGGACGAAAAAAAAAATAACAGAATTTTTTTTTGTTACTTCCGTGTTCAGGGCCAAGTGGCACGAATCGTGGGTAACGGTTTAAAAGGGATTCAGAATACAGTGACCATTTTTTTCCCCCATGAAAATGAAATCTTCGTACGTTCGCCAATTGAAGTTCGAGATGTACGACCCCACGAACGAATTAGTTTTTTTTTTTTGTTTCATATTTGTAACAGCAATGAGCATTAGCGGATGAGAATTGATGAGCATGGTACGTAGTTGCAATGCGTGTTTAAAAGTGTGATAAACGACCATGACGAAGTATGTGTGCTGAAAGCGTACGAGAATACCCTTTATAAATTGACCGGGGGCAGTGTTGAAGGAAAAAAAAGACTTACACATCATTCAATGCGTAAGGCGTAATTATACCAATGAGAATGGCACTGTTGAATTGTGGTAGCCATAATAGAATGACGAAATTCATTACCAATTTGATTAAGAATAGATATAAACGCTGCAGGATCGAAGGTCCGTGTGACGTGTTTGAAATATTTTGAAATTTGAGGAATAGATGCTATTACATTTTCAATATTTTTAATTGAATTTTTATTGGATTAAAAATTCACAAATAAATTTCCCTTGAAATTCATCGAGTAATTTTCTAACAATGTACTCCCCTATACTATTGACCACCTTAATATTCCGTATAACTGTGTCAAGTATATAACAGAATAATGAGCATTTTTGGTGAATTACATACTCGTTGAACGTTAACGTTTTTACATGGATGTGTCATCCAACTCATCACCATTAACGTGCGATGCAATCAGTTTAGTTCACAAATCGTTTCCATTTGAAAAATATTTCAAACCATAATCCGTAATAATTAACTACTGTCATAAGGGGCAATATTATAAATACTAATGGGAAGGGTAATGAAGAATAATATAATTGCGTTAGAATGTCGAATCCAGCAATTTCTGTTTTTTTTCATCGCAACGAGGTCAAAACACAATGTATACAAGAAAATATCTCTGAAGAAGAGGAAGCGGAACCCGATCAGCTAAAATGTGAGCACGGGGTAATCGAAGGTGGTGTTAGAAGCATGTGTTCCAGTGGACCTAGCTAATGATAATAGTCAACTATCGATGATGATGGTGACGGCGGTAATGGTGGTGGTGGTGGTGGTGGTGGTGGTGGTGGTGGTGGTGATGATGTTGGTGGTGGTGGTGGATTGTGGGAGGTGGTGAATGTGAGAGCGCAAAAAGGACCAAAGTAGGAAGAGAGAGAGAGAAAGAAGGAGCAAGCGGAAGAGGGGGCAGACAGCAACCAGGAAGAGTGGCTTCGTAGTAGCACCAAGTTAAAGTAGATGAAAGGGAGGGGGTGTCCCGCCCGTACGTTCCGAACGTCCCATGCCTTTCCTGCTCAGAGGCCTGACACCGAAGTAGGGGTCTCTGCCCGCTCACACAACGTAAGGCCCCTCACAGTAAGGGCCCACAGGCCATCCAGTTCGCTTCTTCATCTTATCCTTCGCCTACTTTTAGAAAATTAGTGGAATTTTCTCCCGCGGTTGGCGCGAGTACTTACGTTATCTCCGAATCGAATCGTCTATTACTGATACTAAACGTGTTTACAGGAGAAGAGAACAAGAGAAATAACACTGGCCGGGGAGGAAAAGAGCACATTTTTTCAATTTATTTATTTATTTATTTACTTATTTATTTTTTCATTTATATCAAAGGAGGGAGTAAGTGGACATGTTAAAAAACGAGTACACGTGAAGTCTTCACGCTCTTTTCGAAAATACCTTAGCGGCTGGCCGGTCCGCACTACTTATGATCCGTTATCAAATGTCAGTATGTGATGGTTTTACCATAATTTCCAGTGTTTTTGTTTTCTTTTTATTATTATTATTATTAATAATATTATTATTACTATTATTACTGATATTAGTCATTGATTAGATTGATCAATGAAACATAAAGTAAATTAATGAAAAAAGTGTTTTGTGATTTAATCGAGCTGGCTCTCAGTGTTTAATAAAGTCTGATGAGGATAATGTTGCTCAATTACCAGACATCAAAGTGGTCAATGAAAATACGAAGCATATAAATATTTTACTGGGAATTTTGAAAGTATCAGCGCAAGTTTAAAAGTTGGTGAATTGTTGGAAAAGAAAAACATTTTGGAATAAACCACCCAGAGGATTTGGATAACAGGTGAAGTTATAATCGTGCTTCAAGTAATCTAAAACTCAACAATACTGTGGACTTGATGTGGACTGACTCGGACTGAAGTGGCCTTACATTAACAATTTTCATTGTTTTTTAATGAGACAGAAGTCTCAATGAAATTGAACCTTCACTGTGATTCAATATTAAACCGAAGAGTTTGTAAATATTACGGGTGACAGTGTCTCGTTCAGTGGATACGTTTGTACGAGGAGGTCCCGCGGACAACACAAATACCACTCTGGATACCACGCTGCTCATATGTAAGTTAAATATCGCTCAATTTTCCAATATTTCAATGTCAAAATATTGACTTATCAAGTTGGGTAGTTTGAATTGAGGGCTCAAGTAGGCGGGAAACGATGTCAGTGGGACCAGCACGGTACCAGCAGCATTGAGCCTTGGTAACGGGTACTTGGCTGACCGTGTCATAAAGAGGATCTTCCTCAACCCAAAAACATTTGCCTTGCTGCTTATGAAACTTGATAAAATTCAACAGAATGCTGACACAAATCATTTCCAGGTCTTTGGACCTGTAGATCGTGGCAAATTTGGAAAAAATAGAGAAAATATTGAGATAGGCAAAACGGAAAAAAGATAAATTGAGCGATGGCGACTTTGCGGTGAAATTTCTCCTTTGAGCGTAATAACACTCTTTCCATGGAGTGCTTATAAAATTAGTAGTGGGGTGCATGAAACATAGGGGGGTGTATGGGGTGAGTAAGAGAGAGAGGATATGTTAGGCAAAATGCCGTATGCTCACATAAAAAAAATGCCGTGTCCAATTTGATGGAATCAATTTCCAACTGTGTTCAATTTTTTTCCACTTTTTTTTTTCTCAAATTTTCCGCTAGATATATATGCTTTATTCCACCTGCTAATTATCGTAAAGTTTATTATGAGAGTGAGAAAATGTCGAAAAATAAATAAATAAATGGAGAACTAGAAATAGCAAGGATGGTATTTAATAAGAGTAGACGATGGAGGAAGACAGGATGACTGGACAACGGAGGTATTCCCCACCTTCCTGTTGTAGTCAGCAGAAAGTGGAAGGGAGAATTGGTGGTGGTATGGCTCGACTTCTGCCTTCAAGCTTCAAGAGTAGGTCAGTGTACCACATTAACCGGTGTTACCAGTTAGAGAGAGAGAGAGAGGGGGAGGGGGGCTTCCGACTCGTCAGTTCCGCAAGTAACTATAGATACTGAGCTCGTAAAACCCGCTTACAAATCTAGAAATACAGTGCTATCCCTCATGCTGCTTTGCTCATTACAAATTATTTTCTCTGTTTCTTATCTGAGGACTTTGAGATTTATTCGTCTTGAGACCGTCAACTCTCAGACATCCGCGAGAAATTATCGGCCTGAAATGAACATCTCGCATTTTTGTGGGGGTGAATGAATATGTGGAGGCCAAGGTTAATTACAATGTACCTTTGATTGCTAGATTCATCCGTCATGCTGTGGTGGTACTGAGAATTGATGTCGAGTCTCCTAACCTTTAGCTCGCACTTTCTCCGTTAACCAAGTCCTACCGCTAATATCCCACTATTGATCCTATCCCTCATCTCTCCAATACTATACATAGTTGAAATTTTAATTCAATTCACTTTTCTTCAAATAATCTTTGAAAAATCACGCCAATCACTGAGATTTGCCCTGCTCAGGCGCAGGGCCAAGGAATTGAGCTCAGGTTTTACGATGCTGGCACCCAGGGAAAAGGAGGACATGAGCGCCCACATGCGGAACTTAATACACAGAGTCCAATTAACGAACGGTATATTGACGATACGAATTGTCAGACAGTGTGTCATTTGCCGTTTACTATTGTACTTGACAATTTTTTTTCAATTTCAGACGCAAAATTTCCTACGCTCTTAGAAAATAAATATTCCAATTTTTTTCCACTTCTCGAGAATTCCCTTATTCATTTGAATTCTCAATTAGCTAAGATAATTTAAGTGTTACATTACTTTATATGAAAATTGGCAATTCCAATTTTACCGCAAAAATCAGATAAATGTTTACAGCGTACAGACTTGACAAATATTTTTTACCAATGTTACACTGGACTAACAATCTCCAAGCTCTCATGCAAATTTCATCCACATTTTTCAAATACGAGAGACGAACATTTAATACCCACATATGGACTGTACATGTGTACGTGAAATGCGTGCCATGAATTTCGTGGACGTGGCCCACTGCCTAATTGTACCGTTAGAAAGATTTTTACGGTTTGCCTATGCTGATAGAGGAAAAGACTCAGCCCTATTAAGTTTGTTCCACTTGTGCAAAATGAGGACTTTCAAATAGGGCAGCTATTTTTTTTTTATCTACAGTATTCAATTGTATTTTCTCCTAAAACTATTAATCTTTATCTATGGAAGAGCTTTATCGGCTCACTCATTATATTACCGAGAATAATGTGAAATTGCTTGTTGCTTTTTTTTCTGGGGATCATGGAATTAGTAAAATACCGTCACAAATAAATGATAGTAATTGTAGATAAAAAGACACTACTACGCCTTGGCCATTGAATATCAATAAAGCGATATGTTCTCACGGGGTCACGTGACAAATTAATCTCACTTATGCAGCTCTCGGGCATTGAGCTCACCAGGCTGAGCGGAACTACTTGCTTATTTTCACACTGCTCTGCTCTGCTTATTAATTATTAACACTCGTGAATTTCACTTGAAGCCCACATAACATTAATTTCTCTCGCTTTTGTAATGATAAACCATGTGACAGTTTTTCAATACCGCTATGTACAAGTGTCGATAACACCCCCATTCAAGTAGAAAGAGCATAAAATTACTAAAGTAAAGTTTTCTAACGTGACAAAAGTTCTTAATCTGTCCGATTTATTAAAATTTTCGACAGAAGAATCTCGCAGATTTAGTGAATGGTTCAATTGATTTATTGAGCTTTGAGGATTGTATTGAAAAAAAAAAACAAAGGATAATATTTTAATAATGAGAAGAACAAAGCGATTCGTTAATAGCATTAACAAATAATAATTTCATAATTTTTACCCAGTGCAGTTGATTCCCGACTGAATGTAGGTCAATCGGATAGACACATATATGTAAAGGCGCCATTTTTCGCGATGAAAAGGAAAGCAAATAACGCGCGCTTACGCGCTAAACAAAACGAAACATACAGGCAACTGTACCATCAGAAGAGCAAAGAAATTGGTGTGGAAGTGAGAGGGTTATGCGGGGAAGAATGGACAAAGGAGTGGGAGAGGGAGAGGAAAGAAGGGGTTCTGTTGTCGGACTAACGGTGCTCTGTTCTACTTATTTGCTCGGCGGCTCTGGCGCGTTGGTGCTTACCTGCGTCACGTCTGCACAGCTTTAACCAGACCATCGCGCACGTGGATGCATATTGAGCCTGGCAAAAATTTGAGCTCCTCTCTATTTATACATTAATACTGATTCGGCCTACAAATTATGCACCGAATATCGAATTGGGGATTCCTTAGCTTTTAAAAACCTACACCATCATCTTCCTTCTCCTCACCTACAATTTAATGGAATGCTGAGTCACTTTCCTCTGCCGGAAGTAGGTCGATTGCACGAGTGATCGCGCGCAGATGCCTGCTTACTGCTCTCAGTGCTTGTAGAAAACAGTCATGATGTATTAAATACGGATGTACAGTTGATTATTTCATCTATAGTATGTGATCTCCATTTAAAATTCCGGGTATGGAAAATATAATGATTTCTCTTTTTTCCTATTTATCGAAGGATCAACTTATTATCGCATGGGGTTTTTTTATCGAGAGCACCAGAAACATCCATCATATGCATCCGCATTTGGTTTTTTATATTAATAAGATACGACGATACCTTTCGGTAAAATCATCGGCTCCCAAATTCACTTTGAGGTGTATACCCAGTGATCCCATTGATAAGTGGCTCAACAACATTGTCGTAGGCCGTTCAATGAAAATAACCATCTTCCTCTCTCTTTCTCCTTCTCTTACTACTCGCTTCCTCACTCTCTTGTTAACTTATTTTTCATTGGTTAGAGTATATTATTGGCTTCCACGCCACTGGATAACGGTACATAGTGAGCTCGGTTTGTCTTACCACTGGATGATCCCCCACCGGCACTCCAACTGAGCTACTTGACAAGGACGGAGGGGTCCCCCAAGCATACACATGGACAAGGACGGTTCAAACGATTCTCATCCAAACACTGGTGAAATGATCCAGTGGTAGCGACCATTTTTTTTTTTTGGTGTGAAACATTTGCATGATTCACATGATGGGAATAAACTCCTACCACATCCGGATCCTTCCACTTTCTTAACAATTGTAACTTCCTTTGAATTTCCAAATATGTCGTATTTCTTTTCATTTCTGATAATAATAATATAATTGGCATGTTGATCACATACGTATATTTTAGACTCCTTGAAGACCAGGTATTGTGTTTGATTGGACAGAGACGTTGTACCGTGCTGTGAGTGGCTGTGTTGTGTCCTACAAACCCAGTTAGTGCCAGCTAGTGTCTTTTTCTCCTACTTTTTCCCACCTAGGCGGTGATTTTTTTTCGTTATTCATTTATAAATGGAATGAACATTGTTACAGGTCCTCGCGGCGCCGTTGGCGGTTGCAGCACCCCCGGCAGTAGAGTGGATCCCTGGTGGAATCCTGGTCCCCTCTTTCCATCAGCTACTACGCCAGGACCACCAAGGATCGACGAGGGGCCTCCAGGAAGTCACAGCAACATCAGCAATACCACTAATAATCCATATCTGGCATCACCTTCATCGTATCATACCAATACTATCACTGCCACCACCACTACCACTAGCACCACCACCACCACCTCCACCGCCACCGCCACCGCCACCGCCACCACCACCACCACCACCAATAATAACAACAACAACAACAACAATAATAATAACGACCACCAGCAGACAAATAGAAATTTGACGTCACCGTACAGTGTCGCCTCGGCGACGAGTCCGTCTACCTCATCGCCAACATTTGGCCAGGTGGACTCGTTGTCAAGGTGCTCGGACGCTATAGGAATAAATCCAAATAATTCAAATTTACCTGAAAACGTACTATCGAATTTACTAGCAGCGAAATCAACAAACTCCTCCCATTTAAATCCTCATGGTATCGAGCACACTGTCCAATCGAATGGGACAGTCTTAGCAACTTTATTGTCGACGTCTAGTAATATAGACTACACACCACCTCCTAATTCAACAACGGAATCATCAGCTGTGAGAAACCCTCTGGCTGGTAATATCACCGTTGCTGCCTCATCGCCCTCATCGTCCACCTCATCGGGTGATTCTTTAACTGGAATATTGCCATCACTGAATGTCAAAATCAAATCGGAGGATCAATCACGCCGCGAAGAGTCCTCGGGTTATTGCACTTCACTATTAAGTTCACTCCTTTCAACTTCGCGCATCTCAACAACCAGCAATCTAGAGGAAGAGTCTGCGGATCAACGAGTTGACGAAGCTAATATCAAAGTTGAGTATTCGCTCAGTGCAACATCGCCGTGTAGCAACGTATTGGAAGCTGCTGAGGAGGACCTCGTCGCAACGTCGCCGTACGACATTATTAGCACGAGTGCGCGGTGTATAAGGCAATCAGCTGGCGATTGTCGCAGCCAAGTCTCACCAACATCTGAAATAGTGATTGACATGAAATACGAGACGCAAACGGGTCCCCCACCGGGACCACCGCATTTAACATCGACAGGAGTTGAACCTCCCCATAGCAGCCAGGGCAGTGGAATGGTTATTGGTGCATCATCCGGTGAAGTTGTAGGAGTTGACAGTCTGTTATTGCCATGGGGCACAACTGGCTCCGATTTCCTCGAACCACCGGACGTCAAACAGACACCGGGAGGTCTTCATGACGCCTGGGAGACACTTCTTCTTGGCTCTTCAGTTGGTGTTGCGTCGGCACAATCATTGGCAGAGTTAAAGCCCTTACCACCGTTCACAGGATATACTGGTCATCTAAGTATCAATGGTATTCCTGGTCATCATTATCATACAATAGCTTCATCAGCGCAACGACCAACAATGCAGTCGTCATCATCGCCAACCCCATCATCCAACCAAGAATATTATGAATCGTCAGTCGTTTCATCTAGTACGCCCTGCCCTCAAGCGAGTCAAAAGCATCAACATCACCACCAGCAACAGCAACAGCAACAGCACCATCAGCAGCAGCAACAACAACAACAACAGCAACAACAACAACAACAACAACAGCAGCAGCAACAACAACAACAACAACAGCACCAGCCGCAACAGCATCACCATCAACCCCAACAATTACCCCAATCAACGCAACAAGTTGACTATGATATTGAGGATATTGCCGAAATAATCGGTTCGGCGATTGCCGATACTACTGTACCTGGAAGTAATAATGGCCCTGGTTCTGAGCATGATCCAGATGCCTCGAGAGACTGGATTGACATTGCTGAATGGATCAATACAGCGTGTTCACCCAAGGATCACGATACTTCATCACCAAGTCCCTATTCTCAGATGTACACTTCAACCAATTCTGGTGGTCAAACACATCAGCACGGCTCAACACTCCAGAGTCTCCTGACAACTGGCTATGCTCCTCTTCTCCAAGCCAGACTCCAGGCTGGCAATGCAAATATGCAAAATACTTCGTGCGGTGAAACTCCCTCATCGACGAGTCCCTATCCACCAGTCAGTCCACCCGGTAGAGTATCAACATCTTGCAGTCCTGATCACTTGCTTCACTCGTCATTCCCTGCGCCATCCCATCCAAGAAAAAGATCTCGGCCAAATTCCTCCAATCAGAATCCCTCGAAAAAGAGCCCAGCAACATCTGTCCCAGCGTATGGTACAGAATCAGGGCTCATCGGTGGTAAAGAGAAACCTGTTCATAGATGTTCGATATGCAATCGAGGATTCCTCAATAAAAGCAATATCAAGGTACATCTCAGAACACATACCGGCGAGAAACCATTTAGGTGTGAAGTTTGCGGCAAAGCATTCAGACAAAAAGCCCATCTCATAAAACATCAACAAATTCATAAGAGAATCGGTAGGGATTAAGAGAATATCAATGGTGTTAACTGTGCATTGGCGCGTCGTGAGCTTTAGACTCCACCCCCTCTCCCCCTTCCCTTCATGATTGAAGGGGGATTCGGATTTTGAAAAAAAAAAAACATCATTTCTGACTTTACTTTGCGCGAGATATCGAATCCCGTAAAGTGTAAAACACATTCAGGGCGCGAATCAGGGTATGAAACCTTGTTGAAAAGTGCACAAATAAACGAGACGATGTATGAACACTAGATGAATGGTGTTTAATAACAACAAATGTGAGTGTAGCATGTGTAAAGAAAAATATAATATATAATACGCCAGTGTTCCTTACAAGCAAACGGTCATCTACTTTGATCTGTTTCAAAAGTCTCTATCGTGTATATAATTTATCGATGAACTTTACGTACTTTGATATGAGGTTACTGTGTGACCTATTTACCAGATATTTCAAATATATTTATATTTTTCATGAAAATCAAGCGAGAATCGTATTTTTTTGCTAGTTGAGTGGAATAATGACGCATACAAAAGTTGCTATTGTAAGCATGAGGCAGAATAAGTGATTTGGTAGTATCTCCCAGCTAATGTACCTAAAGAGTTTCTTTGTCACGTGCTTCAATATAAATTTATTGTAATGGTTAGCTATCTTTTCTTCTAACGTATGAAATTGTTATTTTAAATGTTCATTTTCCGAGATTTTTTTCCCATTCCCGTGCATAATTAACTTCTCAGATAAGAAGTTCTTATTATTATTATTATTATTATTATTATTATTATTATTCTCATTATTATTATCATTATTTATTTATTTTGTCAATTTCCTTCCTCATGATAATGGAACCTTTCTTTTTTCTACTGTAAGATAGCTCATTATTCAGTTTTACACGTAATTTAACACATTTGCCTTCCCGTAACTCATATTATTATAATACGTTTTTATTTCATAAGCTCATTTGATTTCTATCAGTTATTAAATGCCACCCTTTCTTTCTATTGCAACACGTCATATTTGACCTTTGTCATTTCATCTTGGAATTTTCGGGCAACTGCAAGATAAGCAATAAATCATAAAATTTATCAACTGTTTTTTTTGTTTTTTTTTTTTCCAATCTAATTTAAATTAAGAAGCTAATGCAATTTTCCCCTTTACGAAGAAAAACTTATTCGAGTATATTGTTAATTAGGAGTTTTAATTATTTATTTGCGGTTACTCAGGCGGATATGTGTTCTTTTGTATTTTTTTTCTCCCAATTGTAGTTGTACAAAGTATTCAATCGAAATTTATTTATGTACGCATATTTATGTTTTGTTACCTCGAAAAGCGGCTAGACAAATAACATAAAAAAGTATGTCGATTGATCAATGGTCATGGCAAAAAGGAAAGCAATCTCAATTGAATTATTTTCGTATCTCCTTCTTTATCTAATTATTTTATTTATATGAATTATTTATTTCGGCGGTCTAGATTAAGTTGAGATTTATTGTTTTTGGTTTATAAAAAACTACTAACGCAGGAGATGAAGAAGATAATAAAAATGAAATCAAGGCTGTGTTCTCTCCTTCCGATCAAGGGTGATCCACAGATCTCACATTCAACATGCTGCTGACATTTTCTAGAGATGTTTTGAAAATTCCCTCTCTCGAGTTATTTCTATTTCTCTTTACAATCCCTAATCATTTTTGTAATTTTTATCATTTTCGATTACGCTTCTCAACTTGTCTTCTTTAGTGTGCAAGAATAAAGAACAAAAATAACACGAAAAGTTATACGACACACCCAATTAAATATGTATAAATACATGGTACCTAGCGTAGCTGGCTACGCGATTTCTTCATAGGTTATAAAAGATGATAGGAAAAAAAAATCTTGTACTCGAAAAAAAAAATCAAATCAAAAATGGACCCTAAAGTATACGAATTTCGCATCATGATGAATCATAAAATAAAAAAGCGCATAACTGGAATAGCTGCGAAGGGATATCTTTCATAGTATATATTACGTGACAAGTGTGAATAAGGAGAATATTTAACCTCATGTGGTGATATTTTTAGACCTCCCTTTGTCGGAGAATTGGCAGGAGAGCGAGCCTTCTATCATTCTTCTCCAAAATATTATCACACGAGTTTAACATTCTCCCTTGTTCAACCTGTGACCTATACTATTTTTTGAAATTAGTACTTGGAAAGGTTCTACTTTGTTTTTATTGCTATATTGTTACTAAATGAAAAAACTTAGCAAATTGTGTGAGTATGCGGTAGGGAGGGAGAGGGGAAGCCATGTTTATATATTAAACGTTGTGTGAGAGTATCACAGTGGCATTTTATTTCAACTGTTCGGCTAATTCACTAGAATTATCGATGAAATTTAACCTGATCTACAATCACGTAGTGCACATATTTAGTCCGTAAAATACTCAGATTATTTACAATGATAAGTGAACACTGAGGAGCACTTGAACGTATATGTAATGGCGAAAGAATGGCTGTGCATTAGGAGAGCTTGCAGCCAATTTACGAACTAATGGCGTTAGGTGATATTATCAGCCACACAGATAGATACCACAATACCGAGTTGGTTAAAATTATAGCAACCCAAGTTTGTCAATGAGAGGGGACTTATCCAAGCACATATTTCAAAAAATCAAGAGAAATTAAGAGAAATGAAGAGAATTCATAATAAATCGCAGTATTCTATTTATATGTAATTTAATTAATTAGTAAGTTAGATTAGTAAGTGTGTAATTTCATAATTCATTTGAATTACCAGCTTAAGAACAAAAATAATGTGAATCTGTTGTTAATAATTTTCTCACAGTGTTATCCCCATTTACTTGTCACTATTTTTTTATTATATACAACGATGCCTGTTGAATGGTTTTTTTTTGGTCTCATTTATTCCTACTCCATATTTTTCAGAATTCGATAAAAATGAGGAAGAATGACGGATATCAGTTCTCGGTGGCGAAAAAATGATAAAAAATTTAGAAAACAATAGAATTTACCTTTAGAGAAGAAAAATACCAGTCGTTTGTAAAGATAGGGCTGAGTTGAGCCACCGGCCTTTTTTTACCTCCAGTGTGGCTTATATATATAGTTATATACCTCACAACCGGTAGAGGCCAGTGACCCAAATTTTTTGGACCGCCCGATTCTGCCGGGTGATGCTGTCGGCTCAGAATGTAGCGGGATTGTTGTGGGAAATACTCTCTGATTCCCCCCAGCAACTCCAGCAGGAGAAACAAAACAAACAGGTCTCATATGATAATGAGTATATAAGAATAAGTATTTTTTTCATATCCTCTCCCCCACCAATAAATTAATTAATTTACTTGGAAAAAGAAAAAGAGATGAGATATTTGTGAAAAAAGAGTTGGATAAATGAATTGCAATTTCTAATTTTTAACGTGAAATGGTTATAGACGTTGGAAAAAGTTTTTTTCTCTCCTTGTTTTTTGAGTGTACGTCGAAGCATATGGTTGGTGGCATTCGTGTCTCGAAGAAAGTCTTTCACCGGTACACAAGCCACGAAGCGATGTGATCGCGTGGACGATGAAGGATTGTAAAGGTGGGGAAAAACCGAGGGAGGTGAGATGGAAAAGGGGAAACGGACGAACGTTGGTATACTTGCTTGGTACCAGGCACCGATGTGTTCTACTTACATGGCACACTTACTCAGTCTGCCTTGGTGCGCTTCAGGATCTTGCCTCCCGAGTCTTTATTCCAACAGAAATTTTCCAAATTTAGCAGTCATCAAGTTTACCATGAGGTTAATCTATTTCAAGTCTCGACTAATCTACACTTCATCTTAAGGATCAACTTTCGAAAAAAAATTCCCCAAGTGCAATTCATTGAACGGCAACTAGAATGCTTGATCAAAGCGATTTATGAAATTCTGTGGGACGTCAATGATAAATTGATAATTCATTAATTTCGTCAATTCCTCAGTATAATGATTAAACAACGCTTGAGGATGTGAGCGTTATGATTCACACAAGCTAGTTTTTTTTTATGGAGCATCTTTTCTCAATGAAAGTATCTGTAAACGCCACGAGTGTACATGTATCACCAACGTGGTGGTGGGGATTATGCACTTGTCTATTCCGTAGCAGCCAAAGAGATTCCTCATTCCCGTGGTAAAGTTCCCATCATTCCGATTATTCTTCATTCACTCCATTTTATTCTCTCATTAGACTCGAGGAAACGCAATAATCAAATTATCCAACAAGTCCAATAAATTATTAGATTTTGCCACTTTTATACGTGTGTAAATGGACGGAAACTATTTTCCTTCGTTCTCTAGCCAATGAAAAAGATATAATGAAAATGGTACTCGATGGAATAATATTAATCTAATTGAATAGATTGACCTATAATTATTTATACTGACAGCGCAGCTATGGCGTTTAAAGTCTGAGTAAAATTTTACAAAATCCATGGCTAATAAAAATTTTATGAGTGAAAAACATGGATTATTGGCGCAGGGATTGAGATGACCCTTGAATGATAATGCTCGACCTTTGTATGCCGCTAGAGAGCGATCAGGGCATCACCATCACCCAATGCCAATAGAACCCCATAGGGGACAAATCCATTGAACCCGTGACATTCAATAGTAGGTCAAGCCTTTTAGTCTGCTTCACTCTTTCCAACCATTCAGGATCAAGGCAAATTCAACCTCTTTTCCCTCTACCAACGATTTCATTACCTGCCATTAAAGTGACTTTGAAATTTGTCAAATTATCGCCGAAGAAAATTCGCCTCCAAGTGTTGCAGTGAAATAATACAAAATACAATACTTTTTTTTTTTCAACTCTTTGCATGCTTCAACTAATCGAACGTGCCAGGCGTCGCGAGTGGCTTAACGATCAGCTTCGATTTCTCTTGGCACTGTAACTCGCTCACAACTGGAATTTTTTTCACATTTTTTGAATTTTCTTTTCCCCGATGGATAGACAATATCAATAAATATCTCAGTGATATCCTCGCGATTGATAGGCATTTGAGCGGGATTAGAGAATAAGGATAGATATATATTTGAATAATGGGGACAATAAAATGCGGAAAACGTAGCAATGGATTTTTAAATATTCTCGGAGCCTTAGCTAAATTGTAAATTGGCTCACGAATTTAATGCTGTTGAATTTATAAGGTTATCAAAGTGATTCCAGATTTTGGCCCTTTTCGCGCTACACAACGCACAGCTAACCACTGCCTCTTGTATCTCCGATGTAGGACCTTGTTTCATGACCTACATAGAGCAAGGCCGTTACACTCACGATGCAGTGGTATTGGTGGCTCAACGTTTAATGTCCGATGCTTGGAATATCCTTGTGGATAAAGTAACTTGCACGGGATCCCACGGAAATACTAATACAACTGTTTCTGTATTCATGTCTTGCTCGTAAGCTTTCTTGCAGTGACCGCTTATCGCGATACAATGAGTCAAGATGAATGATATCCTGGTGTTTTATTATCACCTCTTCCCTGTCATCCTTCATTTGCTGCGATGCCAGAGCGGTATGACGATGCAAATGGGATAATGACGGAAAGAACTGACGAAGGATATCGAGTTAAGATCGATACTGTGTGGGTACAACATGATTTTTTTGTAGGTTATACGTGTATTCCTACGTGCAGTGAAGAGCAACGGATATTCTTCTTGAATAATAATTGCAACTGGTGACTTAGAGTACTCACGTGTGCTTACAACTGGATGTTGAATCCAACCTGGATTGTATACCAATCCTTGGCACAAATATCGCTTGATCTTAATTCAGTATCTCGGCCATTATCGTTTTGCTGGCCTCTAGGGGGTTTAGTAGTTATGAAATTAACTTTTACTGAGTGGAAAAAATTGAATCTAGTAAGCGTCAATTTCTTTCGAGACAAAATCCAAGAGTCGGTTCCTCATGCTGGCGAAAAAATAATGATTGAATCTTGTTCTTAACCCTCATTATGCTTTGTGTTATTCACTATTCACATCACTGCAGTTAAAAGAGACAACTCCTCATTAGTTATCAAATAAACTTCTATACGTGACCGCTCTTTTTGAAAATCAAGGACTTCAATTAGCTTCTGTTCATACAATATTTTTTGTTTACCTACGCCAAGAGATATTTGTTGACATTTCAAAATGTTCAGAAAGAAATACTGCCGACTCAATATCGAGCGCCATCTGTGAAGGTAAGCCGCAATCAATGAATTATGCTTTAGTAACTGCAGTTTAGGATCAAGGCGATTGAATTCTAACTGAAAAAGACGAAAAAACATGTAAACTCTTAACATTAGTACGAAGACAATACTAGAAATCAAGCTGCGCAGACAGGAACGTTTAAATGGGCAAAGTATTGAATGAATGAACAGTCTCTTTAACATAAAATATTTCCAATATAATTCTGATCTGGTTTTTAATTGCAGTACAAGTATTTTACATTCAATCTGGGAGAATCCATTCAACTTGTTTCGCGAAATTTTCTCTCAAAGCCATAAAAATCTTTCCATTAAATTTCAACAATCGATCAACTTATCATTATGAATATTTTAAATATTGATTATCATCCTCAACAAGAAATGGCAATTCAATGTGCACGGTTGGAGATTATTTCACAGATTTTATAATTTCCCGACGAATAATTTGTATGATGACTTATTCCGTGAAGGAAACCAATTGTCTATTGCTCAATTCCATAATTGAAGTGGATAAATCAATTTTACAGAGTCACAGAGAGGAGAGTGCGTTCATAAAATGGTTCGACAAACTAGCAACTATCTATTATGATAATACAACACCATTTTCAATGAGAGAATAATGCATATTTATATTTTTTTTTTGTAGAATTCAGATTTCCTAATGTATATCGTACACATGGTTGTCTACATTACACATCTAGACTGATTTTTTTTTATTTAAATAGAATCACAAATTCCCCCTTTTCCATCAATTGTAAACAGAAAAATATTATATTTTTTTTACCGATAAATATATATAGTTGCCAAAAGCTTTGGCTTTATATGCTTTATATGCATCGGAAATTAATGTCTCTCTTCTACCCAAATACACATATTAACACTGATATTGATGAATTTCCATATCAAACGATATCAATGCATATTGATCCTTCTAGACTACGAATAACAAAATTTTTCGAGAAGCACGTCTTTACTAAAATGCTAAGGAGCCCCAATTTTCCGTCTACTCTAATTAATAACTTTGTTTAGCAATAATACAAAATAAGTTTTAATTGAAACCCCAGATGAATTGACTTAAAGGATCGGTTTTTTGAGGTGAACTATTTTTTTCCTCAATACAAGATATTGAAGGCCTCGTAATTTTCAAGCAATTGATTCCTTGGCAGAAGTAAAGACATATTCCTAAAAAAAATCATTGTTTTCTCACTGTACATCGAATCTGAAAAGAAGAATTTAATTTTACCGAGTCGACAAACAGACATCGAAGCGGACTAGTGGGCTCTCCTCAAGGTTAATCTTCCAGGAAGATATTCGAAGTATAACAGGTATTAAAGGCTAAAATTTCGTCAACAAATTCATCTGATCTAATCGATCAACTATATAAAAAATTACACTCGAACTCCCTGTTGAGCGAGCAACTGTTTCCTCTGATGTAGACTCGGTGACTCACCATCATAATCAACGCCCGTTGCTCTCGTATCATCAAATGACTTGGACTTGAGGGTATTCAGAGCTTTTAAACATGAATTTGTTGATATTTCAAGGGACTTTGAGCTCTTTAGTGATGCATTAGCAAGTTTTTTTATGGTTTCTGATATAGGACACTTGATAAAATCCACTTTCTCACGGTCCTTGAAACATTTCTGGAGATTAATATCATCAGACTCTTGAGCTTTGTCCTTTCCATCCTGCTTGGTGGCTTCTAGAGATTCTTGATTGAGTTTCAAAGGTGCATCATTGGTTTCTTCGCTCATATGACACGAGGAATGTTGTTTCTTCGCTTCTCCTCGTGCGAGCAATGAATTTGGTGGTGCCTCAACGTATCCACTCTCGTCACTATCTGCCTCCTCTTCGTCTAGCGAATCAAGCCTGAGGAAGGGTTCCTCGCTCTGCACTAACTCGTCTACTTGGTCGATTCTCGTTGGATATTTTTCACCTTTCACGTCTATCCGTCTTCTCCCTAGATTCTCTATTCTGGGTGGACTTTCACCACGAGGTCGGTAGTCAACGACCTGGGGAGGGGAGGTGGAGAAAACTCTCAATAACTTCCTGGTATCACATTGAATGAAGGTAGTTAAAAAAAAAACCAATTCGTCAGGAAAATTTAGTCAGAGCAGCTTAGTGACAAACCGCTTGTAACCAAAAATGGGTGTAAAAAATTTCGTCATAAAAACTTAAAGATTAAAAAAAAATTTATAGAGTAGAACTAGAAATAAAAATTCCATCATTTGATTTTTTGATAATTATTTTGATTGTTTTTATTTTCCCGCCGAATGTGATTTCGTAAAAGAATCTGCCTAAGTCGTTATAATTACCTCGTCAAACACCTCTGCATCCTCAAAGTCGAATACATGTGAAGATTCAATTTCTTCATCAATTTCTTCCTCTGTTTCATCGATTTCACTACTGCAAGTTGAATATCGTTTTCTTGTCCCTCTCATATAATGAAATCGTGGACTTCCGTTGCAGGTTACGAAATTCGGCGAACCCTCGGAATTTCTTCTAAGTCCTACGCCGGAGGTGGGCCTGACAACGTCACCCGCGAATAGTACTCTTCTACTATTTCGTGAATCATTCTCAACTATTGATTGATTATCATCCCCCCCGGATGCTCTTTCCTCACTGTTTGATGTACTTGCTGTTTCACATCCGCTCGATATACTTCCATTCTCGTCCAAGTATTCGCTCGAGGCGCCGGCACGATTCAATGCATCAACGAGACGGGCCAATCTCCACCCATCCTGATCCTGCCAACTTCGCGCTACATTCTCGAGTGACCTACAAAAGGGATTATTTTTTTTACATGCATATCGCCGGCTATTCTCTTCTCCCAATTTTTCAGCTTACCAGTGAAAATGCAATGATCGTACAAATTTAGGTCTCAGTACCAGTACTACAAATTTATTTCTCTTTTTTCTCATTAATTTACTAGTAAACGTAAGAAGAATAATTTTTCATTTCTTTGTCAATTAGTCAATGTCATTCGATGAATTTTCAACTCAATTATCCCAACAAAATAAATCCAACAAGTAAAAAAAAAAAAAAGTAGTAATACCTCAGTTCTTCGAGCAGACGTTTCTGTTCAATTTCCTCAGCGACAGCATCCTCCTCAATTGCTGATAATTTTGGTGCACTCTTTGATCTTTCCAAAGGTGGTCTGTAATTCTGTCCCCCCGTACTGAGCAATATTTTCCTTCGCGGAAGGGAGGGATTCTCGTAGACTGCATTTGCCAGAGAGAGTCTGAAAGAAAGTAGCCAAAAAATAATAACCGCCAGAGATTAGAGTAACGTTTTGATGAATGTAAATATAGTCTCAATGAAGTACAAGCGAGATGTAAACGATCTATTGTCCATAAGAATTCCAAGAGCCCGTAAGTTCGTGTGTGGAATTGACAATTTATCGACAGTTCCCTCGACCCCAATATACAAAATAGCCTGCTATTCAGCACGATATAGCCAGAGTACAGGAAAATTTATTGTTTCACCAGTTTGTAAGAAGATATGAATAGTTTGAATGGAATTGAGAAAGGCGGCAATGAATACTCACCTGGCATTTTGCCTTGAAACCTTGTCCCTACGGAATTCAAGTAACGCCTGTTGTAATCTGGCATTCAAGGTCGAGGCAAGTCTTCTTGCGGTAGATTCCTTTGAGCAGAGAGCAGCGTGACATCTCAATTCAGGCCTGAGTCTCCGACCCTCGTGTCGATAAACCCAGACAAATAAACGTGGATGGGAGACGGGTGCTGTGCAGTATGTAACACGATGCGCCCAGTATTCGGTGAGGCCGTGATCCTTGGTTGTGGCCGTCAATCCCCCGTTCGTCACCGTCAGTCTCATCGTCACGTCCGGCCTATTGCTGCTCACGTAATTACGCCACAAGGTTGATACTGGCTTCTCAACACAGCCCTCGCCTAATTGATAGACAAAGCAAACTTTAATTACTTCAACTCTTTAACGCATCTTGACGATAGTTTACTTCCTCATTGAGTCAGTTCTATCCACTGATCAATTAAATACCTGGTGATGAAAAAAATTTTGCTACGAGCCCTGACAAACAAGAAAATATGCAAATCCAAAGTATTTAACATTTTTGATGGAAAAAATTCATCAATAATATAATTGAATATTTTTTATTATAATCTTTTTGGTGGAAATGACAAGTGTCAACATTTATTCATAAAAAAAGTTCCCTTTTCACTCAAACATACGTTCATGGCAAAAGACAACGACGCTCACGACTTTCACCGATTATTAGATTACTACTTATAGACGATCTGCTTAGCCCTCAATTTATAACGACCAAATGGTTTTTCTCACTGTATAAATTCAAGTATGATGACTGACGATAAATTTAATCAATTGCTCGGGTAGAACACGATCGAGGCAAGAGAAAAAAATATGCTAACAGTGGGGTCATGTTTGTATGATCTCTCTTAATAACCTACTGCGAATTGTTAATAAAAAATCTTATGAATTTACATTGATTGCATTGATTTGTATAATCTCATGTGATTTTTTTTTATCAAGAAACGCTACGATGTGAAACTATATTTCTAACTGATGATTGAGAATTTCAAAGCGCCTCATAAATATACCGCAGGTGTATTTCACTTAAGCCACATTGCCACAGCACGTTATATTTAGGATATTTATACACATATAATTTTAGGTTTGATGTAGAAAATAGAATTTTTGGAAATGACGGAATTAATGCGACAGCTCATCTCGGAAAATTTCAAGTGGCTCTAATGTGAGAACTATGGAAATACAGATTGTCGTCTACGTGGGAGGCATGGGAAATAAACGGCGGTAGACGGGGGAAGTAGGAGACGAGAGTTCGCAAGCCTCTCTGTGGCATTTTTCCAGGAAGGATTAAATCATCCGGCCAACCAGACTGTTTTCTTCCTTGAGGTGGAGGTGAATTGCAGCGAGCATTAACCATACGAGCGAAACCATCTCGCCACCGGGGCGATAAACAAAAAAATAAAAATAAATAATTGCGTTTCTCGCGCTCCTCGGGGCTTGGTTGGCGTTTAAAGGGCCCACAAGTGCGGGGGAAAAAAAATTCACCTGGCCTTTGGCGAGAAATCATCAGACAGCGCCATTACCAAATATCCCGTGCCAAGAAGAGAAAAAAAAATATCATGACAAGTCTAATTAGAACAGATCGGCAGTATTATTATTTTCTCCTCAATATTCAACAGACCGAATAGGAGAAAGGTTGCACGAACTAACAGCTCTCTTTCTCTCCCTCTCTCCCCCCGTCCATTGACCACTTTAAACGATTAGAAATAGAAATTACACGCGATTATTTCCATGACAAATGTCCTAGCTTCTGATCACCTGTCCTTGCATGTTTTTCATTTGATCGTAGCTTTTTCCTTTTGCATTAACATGTTAATTTATATGGTATTGAATTGATTGACAATGTCAAGGACATTATTTGTTTCGGTAAAATTTTTAAAAAATATTCATTTCGTATGGAAAGCCTTCTATCGGTACAATGTTTTTATATTTATTTACTTCAACTTGAATATGTGAGGACAATAAGTTTTTTTCCGCGTATGAGATAAGCCAATGGGCCACATTCCCCGTAAAATTTCGAAAGCTGTAGAACACATTTAAAAATTTTATTACCTAGGTAAAAAAGCGATAAGAATAATGTTCGGTTCGGTGCGATAATTCAGTCAACATTCAACAATGAGACTGAAAGTGGCGAATGATGCGAACTTGGGTTCCATAATTTTCATTGAATGTTTCTTTCATGCGTGATGAAAAAATTATAATAAAGTTTCTTGCGTTATTCATCATCGCTTTTTTTATTTATTGCCAGCATCATCAATCCATCCGAGACTTAATAATCTCTTATCAAATGGTAAAAGCAAAAACGTTATTACCAATTATTTGAATTTCTTAGTAAGTATCGTAATCAAGACATGCTTATGTCGTTGATAATGAAAAAATGAGAAAAGAGAGAAAAAAGTCAACTATATCGTTCTACTCTATCCCGGAAATAAAATCCAGAATCCAACATCAGACGGAGAGGAATATTCGATAAAAATGACGGAACAAGTTGGGAACGAAAAAATTTGATAGATTCGGAAAGCTACAGTTATGCATTTTAGTCACAAGCCTGAACCGTCAGAGAACAATGAAAACAAATGAGGAGAACGTCAATTGATGAAAATAATTGATGCGAAAACTACCGAATAATTATTCATCCATCTACGCATGACATGGTTCAGCTACATGCAAGGAAATGTGCTTGCTTAGAATTCCCAATAGCGAAATCCACTTCTCACTTCCGGTATTCATGGGGCGTCGGCTGATTTACAATCAGGGACATGAATTTGCATAGGAGAAACTGACAGATCCACGTACGATTAACGGGTTTGATTATTGTTGAAATATTTATTGGACAACTACTGACCTGCATGCGCTTTTAAATCTTAAAATTGTTGTTACAATGTTTTTTCTATCGCTTTGTTCTACATTATTAGTGCATTATGTTTTTTTCTACCTGGAATATAACAATGTTCAATGTCAGCGAATGGACTTGACGATGTTTACATGATTTTTTCACAAATCGATTTCTTTCATGTGACAAAAAAAGTGTTATCTTTTCCGACTGATACTGGATTTGTGGAAATACTGGTTATGCATAAACACAATATATTGGCAGAATCTAAATATTAGTGAAATAAGTAAGGACAAGGTTGTGGATGTTCTCAAGTAAGCATTGGTTTAGTGATAAAAAATCTAAATCGATTATTAATATGCTGAACTTACCCTTAGCCCATCCTGTGAGGACGTTTCCAAGATATGCGACCTTGTAGGAAGGATCGTATTCAGTTATCGAGGCGTTTCCCCGGTGTCTTTTCCATAATTTTCCAAGTCCCCTTTTCAAAGATCTAAGGGTCCTGTTGCCCAACTCTTTACCTCCAGAGCTGTAATCATTGGAGTCTGCGGTTAAGTCCTCATCCGCTGGAACAGCCACAACATCGCCCATTGTCTTCATCTCGATTATAGTTTTCTCACAAATGTGTTCAGTCTTTTTTGTTAGAGATTCGATCTCTCTGCGTGAATATTCAGACTTTATTTGGATTTGATTCAAGTGCTAAGCGGATCATCGTGGATTTTTCATTCATTACTACATGGCAATATTCAAATAAGCTGGACAATAGAACAAGTTATTCGTGATGAAATTGTTTTCTCTTTTTCCTTAGTTCTGAATGAAGACCCTTTTCCGCAATTTATGCTTATCTGAAACAAAAAGGATAATAAATCGAGTTATTAATTTGATAACTAGGAAAAAGATGAAATAATAAATAAGGAAGGTCAATCATATAATATGCCCAATATTGCCATTTTCTATCCAACTTTTCAATCCGTAAACTGAAGTTGCGGTTTTTCGCCGGCTTTTCCTCGTGGTATCCGGTGAAACGGGGTCTTATCAGTTTCCTTCAAAAAAAATTTCGTTCTATTTTCCTTCTACATGACGCCATCTATCTTAAGAAAGGTTTGCAGTCTCCGTAATGACCTTACAATTCTGAATTTACACAAAAAATATAATATGCCAGAGATGTCCTTGAGTCTCACCAGGGCCACTCCTCTACGTGGTACGAATGTATTCGCTGGCCGCAATGAAACGATCGAATATAATACTCAAACCGCGACCTAAAATTGGAAAGACTCTCACGTGAACGTCAAGACTTTAATCTCTTTATGATGAGTGGATACAAGCTAGCTAATCGAGCGATATAAATATTCTAATGAATGTAAAATTAATGATTGGGCGTAGATATTCCTCGTTAAACTACTAAAAAAATCCGTCCCCTTTGCCTTACCTTTTTCTTTTACCTTGGCTTACGTAAAAAATGATTAATAGCGCTAATTTAACTTCCAACGATCAAATGAACTCCGAGTTAGGGATAATATATAGCATTAGAGTTTTCCAGGGTGTGTGTCACAGTCTATTGAATTATTGATTCTTTTTCCCTAATAATATCAACTCCACGGCATTATTTAACTTTTATTTTATTACTCGCTCTCTGGCGATACACCGAGCTCAGTGTGGGTGTATCGCCAAAATATATTTCAATTTTCTTTTTTGATTTTATGAATTATACACACCTAGCATTGAATATTAAAATAAAATAAACAAAAAAACAAAAGCTCTTTTGCCATTTACATAGAAATAGTATTACTATGAAACTATGAACGTTGCACCCCATTTTGCAGTACTAAAATCGCTGGAAAGGGTCGAGAATAATCTCCCCTCTTGCGTGTTATGACGGCATAGATCTTGATCATGCAATTTCACTGATAAGAACTTCACAGTGTGAAGAGTAAAAATGGCGAAGCAAAAAAAATGCTGAGTTGGCGAAAAAAAAGTGTAATTGAGGATAAGAACCTGACTAAAAAATCGTGTGGATAATGATTAAGTGCATCAATCAATTACAAATCCAAGTCCAATGCGGAAAGAAATATTTCTCCTTTTAACGAATGGCATTTGACTAGTTAAAAAACATTGAAATGAAAATACTCGTCGTTTCAACTAAGATTATGTCATCAGGACAATGAGGTACAAATGGAAAGACAGAAATACATATCTGCGCGTGATATCGTCAGCGGTATTGTATAGATTCGTGTTTCTGTTTAGCCTGCTGTATCTGTTGAATTAATCGATGGGTTAAGACGAGTATTTAGAAAGATAAAAAGGGCATTAATTCATTTTCATTTGAATTGTCCCATAATTCCCATAATTCATAAAATTTATTGATTTTCCGCAAAAGTTAGGCGTCCGGCGTTTCCGGCGTCATTAGGTAGCACCGCTCTCATCATTATTTAAATCCCGTAATATTAGCAATTACGAAAAATGGGACAATAAAAAGAGACAATTAGCCTTTGAATTATGAATTGTAAGCACATAAGTTGGTCTCTAATGGTTTTATTTATCGATTTGTTTAATTATTTCATATTGAATTAATTCATATTCAATTTATTCCATGTATTTCCATTGGTAATAGAAGTGAATTGCAGAGTGATTGGAGTATGTAACGAGTATCCACCGATAGACAGGTAAAACACCGGTGCTCCACATGAAAGCGCCCGGCGAAAGTTTCACCGAGTCAACGGCCTGTGTGTGAGCTCTCCTTGAATGCCGGTTTGTACAGACTTTTTTTCCACACCGGTTCTCTTCCGACCATTGCATATACAAGTGGGAATCATTTCTTCTTGCTCAGTGTATTTCATTTTCCCATACCTCGAAATATATTAACACAGTTTTCAATTCATTGGAATATTGCATCGTTGGAAAAATGACAACTTATCCTCAAGTCTCACTGCTACAATTTCAATTACTGAGATTGTAATTGTCGTGAGTTGGATTACGCCGCATAATATACGAAATTATGTAGTCATATCAGGTGTTCATGTACGCAATCATTGACGAAGGAAGAACCACACACGCAACCACTCTCTGTCATCAACATTTTCCTCGATAATTCTACAACAATGGGTCAATTATAAATTGCGTTACTGCTTTTCGAATTTTAAAATAGACTGAATAATATGACCATTGCATGAATCATAGGGGGGACAAAAGGATTAGCTTTAAAAGCTTGGAAGAATCAGGAAAATCACTCATATAAATTTCTCCCCATCCTGTACATTAGAGAACAATAATATCAAATAGTATAGAAACTCTATTCTTAGGCCAATTCTCTTTTTTTCTCTATGACGTGCACAATAATCTGTGGAAAATGGAAATCACGATGGAAGATTGTATTTTCCGTCGATAAATGAAAAACCATCAATTACCTATCACACGAGTCGAGAAAGATTAATCACCTTGGAAGATCTTTAACTAGAGATGAATTTGGTAATGATTAGTTAGTCCCTGACTCACGTCTGATAGACATGTGACGGGAAACCCCAATAATTGTTTCCTGTCAGGTGTGTATAAAGGCGGATAATGTTCGAGAAAGGAAGGAGGTAAAGGGAACAACGATCCATGAGTATACCAACCATGTTCGCACATCTCCATCAGCTGAAAATATAAGACACGTATTTTCTTTAACGGAAATCAGCGGGGAGTCTTCTCAATAAGTTGGAATTTTTTCATTCACAGGAAATACCCTTCGATAATGCGACAAGTGCTGGACAGTGCAGAACATATTCAATCCCTTCTCAACACAAATTATTGACTATTAATTCAGCAGATTGAGAATCTATATTTTTTTCATAATTTTGACGTATGTGTGTCCCAAATATAAATAATATTCCAAAAAATTGCGTTGGCTTAAGGAGCGCTTTCGTCTATTAGTTCACGAAGGAGATGCTGAAATGAGTAATAAAATACGAGAGGCAAAAAAGTGGCATTCCAGTGGCATTGCCAGTGTTTCGCCGACAAACTCTCTACCAGTGTTTTCCGACATCTCACGACACTTTCACAAAGATCCTGTCAGTGGTGAACAATCCGTTCTCGTATATTTACACAGCAACCATTTCCGACTTTTGCCTGGATTCTTTCATTCGTAATTTTTCCACTCCTTTCTACAATAGCCGCGTAACTCCCCGGACCTATACAACTATTTTATGTACCGCACAGTAGATTTACAATTTAAATTGCCATCTGGTGTACCGAACTACAGAGCCGTTAATAATATACCCTCCGTCCCGTCGCTGAATATTTTTTGTGGAATTCGATTTTATTAAGTGTAATTCTATACGAGAACAATTGGTTTTCTTCTTCGGCGCTCTCGAAAAATTTTCCACTTTTCAAATTTCTATCAAACATTATATCTCATATATATATATATTTTTTTTTAAACAATTGTCGAAAGAGGCAGAATTTTTAAAAGACATTTTTCCGTGACAAATGATGAAGCAAGTGCTGCTTGGGATGACAAATTGGCAATTTATGCGAGATAATAATT
This sequence comes from Diachasmimorpha longicaudata, assembly GCF_034640455.1. NCBI lineage: Eukaryota > Metazoa > Arthropoda > Insecta > Hymenoptera > Braconidae > Diachasmimorpha > Diachasmimorpha longicaudata. The sequence continues at coordinate 11,340,323 of NC_087228.1, read as the reverse complement.
CACCACATGTTTGGCTTTTGGACGATCCACTCATTTGTCACGTTCCTTCTCAATATGAAAGGACAATTAGAAAATAGAGTGTCGAGTGCATCTAGCGAAAGTGCCTCCATTTTCATCTTTAATTTCAAGTCGATTAATTGAATGCGACTCTACATGTATCCCAGTCTAAGCATCAAAACTTTGTGCATATAATTTGTTATGAGCTACAAGACAGCCATTGTATATTAGTTCATAGAAGTTATAGGAGTGGAGCTTATTAGTCATCGTTTAAACAGTCATTTCAGCATTCAAGCGGCGAGGAAAAAAATTACTTTTGCTGATCAACTACTTTCTTCGGAGAAAAATGTAGGTTTTCTTTAATTCTAGGACAATGATGTCACACATCATTTAAAATAAACTTCATTAGTAATTATTACGTATTAGGTCCATGATTGATCTATTGAAAATATTGGGCAATTCAGAGGGTATCACTAGCACAAAAAAATTCAAATAATAATCACTGAGTATTAAACGAGAATCATTAGGAGTGTAAAAATTGAGGGAAAGGGGCTGCAGTGAAACTCAAATCTGTTTTTAATTCCCTCGATATGAAGGGAAAAATGAGTAACACGATAGAACTGTATTCCTCTTAGGGAATGTTTCCCATTTGTACGTGTAGACCACAGCCCATAAGGGTCACCATTTGCATATTTACTGGGGAGTAGAATAAGACGATAAGAACGCGTCTAAAAATGTAGGTAATTTACGATCATCTGAGGTAACACAAGTCTCATGTTCATGGCCTTGATGCATGCTAGTTACAGTATCACCACCACCGACAAAGGAATCTCCGCGACTCATGGTGCATCGACACTATGTATACACTCCGATATAGGCAATAAATACTCCAGTTAATTGAAGTAGCGCTCCTCCTCCTCCCCCCCCCCCTAATTAGTCATCTATTTCGGCGTATAATTGATAATAAAAAGGGAAAATGAGAATGAAAGAATTATCCGACCGATCATATCTAAAATGAATCACAAGAAATTAATGAGCACTTTCGAAATTCATTGACGTACCTGTAGGTATGTGTTTTCCTTGTTATCAAAAAATATTTTTAGCTATTACGTGTTTTTAAAATGACATTAAACACATGTATTAAGCAATCATCACATAAAAATATAAAACTTGACATTAACTTCTCATCAAAGAAGTCCAAGATTTAAATTGATTGGAAGTGAACACTTGGGAAGAAATAATGTCCCTTTGAAAAAGCACCTGATCCGTCTCAGACTGCATGTATGCACCAACTGACAGTGACTACCGTCGCGCACAGCCACCTCTACTCCCCGTATAACGGCGGCAACAAACCACTCGCTGAATCGTCTGCGACGCCGCATCACCGACAAAATCTACGACGGCGACGACGTTCAGACTATTTCACTCGGAAAACACATTGGCCAACTTCATTTCAGCTGAAAAAGTATATTCAATTGAAATAATTAATTGCTCGAAATGCAACAACGGTTATACTCAACGGTCGTCTATTGTAAAGAGAAACAAATATCTTAGGCAACCTTGGCATGTAATGAAAAATTCATTGAACATGATCTAACTGATACCCGTAACTGTACCTCAAGTAATCACTAGTGGAGATAGGCTTATTGTTGGGGGACACTTAGCATCGCCACCTGTGTACCTGTGCATCTTGTCTGATTGAGGAAAATTGCTGTATATCTTTCCCGTGGGGAATAACTTGGAAATTACTCGGTAGTAATCCATAATCGCTCTCTCATTTTCTTTACAAGACACGAAGTAATTAATATTCGCACAACTAATAGCAAAGATAATTGAGGAATTCTCCGGTATGGATGAGTTATCAATGTTATGGTTCAACATAATTCCGGTAAATTACGTAATAACTTGTTTTTGGAGAATGCAATGGTTTCGTTCGAGTGAAAAGAAATCTTTCTGATCACCGACACTCACCGACTCTCTCCAAGTGAGAAGAAAAATACACAAAAAATCAAAGGATATCTGGCGAATCTTCCGGCATTTATGATATTTCCAATCAATTGGACGGAGCGATTGATGCCTGGTGAAAAGGTGCTATTGTTGGATTTTGTGGAATTAAGTCGCTGGTAAATGTTATTTTTCCACATAATCCGAAATGCAAAAGCCGTGATGACGTGTTTTCAGAAAAATCAGTTTTTTCGTTTTTTATTACCACTCGCGTTCGCTACAAGTTGAAAAAAAAATATACAACCATCCAGTAGCTTTCAATGAAGAAGAAAAAACTAATAGAAGGATTTTGGTGCTGTTAACAACGCTTCCCATACGTGATAATGAAGAAAAGACTTGAGACTTGCAATGAGCACGTTATAACAAGATAATACAAGTTATACTCTCTTGGAAATTGTATGCATTGCGATGTAAATTCAACTTGACTGGGTGAATACGACAAAAGTGTCTCAATAATTCCCAAATTGTAACAAAATATTCATCTCCGTGCAATCCATCGATTAGGTTTCAATTTTGCTGCAAGTGGAGCTAACGGTCAATGCATTTTGCGAACTTGATCGATACAAACACCCACAAGTATAGGTGTTTATATCTTCGGAAACCTTGAAATTACAGTGATTCATCGTTTAAACCCCATCAACTCACATACGCAACCGCAAAAATAGGTGCAACTGCCATTGGCGAATAGTTTCTTACTAACACTCAAGATATCGCTGATAACGTAACGGTCTTATGGTACGTAACAAGGGAAAAGTCCTTTTCACAACACATCTCTCTATCACCTCATGACCCCAATAATTTTTTATTTCATTTTTTCAACTTATTGTACCTTGGACATAACCAAAAGTTGTTCAATATTTTCAAATCAAATTTTTCTCTCCACCTAAATGTAAAATTTACTACTAACATCCATACTGTCAATGACAATAGAAAAGGGAGAAGGAAAGACTGAGGAGGAGTCTTGTCCCATTGAACTTCACCTACTCTAATTGACCCTAGACAGCAATAAAGTAAACTGATAAAACTCGAGATTCTCACATATTATGTACTTTTCCTTCTTTCTCATTCATTCAATTAATTAATAAATTATGCTCATTGGCCATCGAGCTCTGGTCAGAATATTGCACATTACCGGAAAGTTATTTATTCTGACTCAACACCCTAATCTTTTATCACGATTTTCCAGTGTTTTGCTTTATTTGCATACGCATTGAATATTATCCATTCATAGTTGGAAAAGTAAAGAGGAAGTATCAGGAAGATTAATGAGCATTTCATCTAAAGTCAATTACGATAAACCTCCTGCTTGTAATTAATAGTTTACAGCGAATATTTTAATTTTCATTCATTTTCATTTTATATTCAGGGATGCAGAGATAAAGCTATAATTTTTAGCGATTACCATTTTTATTGGAGATGTGTGATGTGTTTACCCAAAATTTTTTTCGTGTTTTTTTATCCCTCAGACTACGAAACATTCAGCAAACAGCCTTGGTAAAGGAATTCGATAAAGTTCACCACACCGGTATCCAAAACAGGGTACATCTACATACATTCACTATGTGACCTCGTCCATGTTTATTCCTCAAACCTATGTCTTCTATATTATACGTAAAACGGCGCATTATCATTCCACCAAGTTCATGCCCAAGGAGTTTCGGTGGTAATGATGAGCTTTCGATGACGGTGAGAGCATACACCTTGAAAATATTCAATAGCAATGGGAACGTGAAAGCAGAAGGAAAACAATTTTAGGGCTTTCGACGGAAAAATGAGTTTTCAAATATAAATATTAGCAATATTAGCTGTCCTCTATCAGCTGAATAAATCACCCATTTTCCCCCAATTTTCTTCGACCCTGCTACAGCACTCTCTCCCTCTCTCTCTATCCTCATGCAGCGTCAACGTTCCTCAAATACCTGAATACCACCACGGTATACGGGTATTTATTTACCATTTGCAAAAGAACGAACTCTCCCTGCCTGAGGCTTTTCTATGAGGAACCTATACGACGGTGTAAAAAATAACGGGAGAGGAATGACACGACGGGCATACCTGTCCTACGATTACTGCGCTTTACCCATTAAACAGCCTCATTCACATTTTCAATTCAAGACCGGATAAAAATTGTATTTATAATACTGCCCGGAGTGTCACATTCGTGATCAACTATCCGTAAAGAAGAAATTTAAATAAAAACAATGACAAATGTACGACATTCATTGGTATTCCGGACATACAGGATACTGTTTTCGTCGCGAGCTCCGCTTTACGCTATTTTTACTTATTACTCCTGTACACATCGCCCTAATAAGGGATACCCGGATGTTTTACGTCAGCAGCAGAGAAATTCATCATTTTTTGGATATAGTTAATAAATACATAAGGAATACTGGAGCATTCAATTGAAAATAAATTATGGGAAAAGCATCTTTCATTGCCATTCACTCGTTATTCATACACTTTTGTGTTAAATAGACTTTTATTCGTTAAATAATTCAGAGCGTAAAGTGTGTTCTAGAAATTCCGGAAAAATCAAGAGTCAAGATTTAGGAGAGAGAGAAAAAAAAACATATTTTTCCAAATATCTATTGCCTTGAGAGTCAGTGCTGATAATTATTGAACAAGTTGGCTCAATGTCAAACCTAAGATGATGATCTTCTAGAGCAGCGTAATTGACATAATTGAAAGCCAATGAGAATTGTCTGAGAAGGGCTCGGTGGAGATATGTGGTATTGCAAAAAATAAATACTGAATAAAAAAATTAATAGCAAATAAATATTTGACTCTCACATATGTGCACCTTTTCCCATACAGGTACATAACAACTATAGGCACATTCCTGAGGTGGAACGTCGCTGCGATCGTTTCTACCAGCAACAGGAGGTTCATGTTCGTGACTTCCACCTGTTAAAAACCCGCTTGAGAGGGTATCCTCGGATGAGGCAGACCGTGACCAACCGAAAACTCATTGGAAACAATATTCTATTATTCTACAGTTGCAACGAAACTAAATACAATAAGCAGAAAATACTCACTGAATAACCTCAATATTTGATCAATCATGTAAAAGTAGGAAACAACCGGATTAATTCAATATGGCAGGTGTTCCATTCTCCTCAAGGTAAAAGACAAGACAAGCCCTCAAAACGTTAACACAATTTTACTCACCATAGAATATCATGTTGAAAGTATCTGCTGTAATGTGAGAAAAGAGTACCACAATTTTCACTTTATTTCAAATTCCAGGGAAAATGGTGACCGATGTAAACAGTTCTCTTCGGCATTCCAGGGAGTCATTGGATGAAAGTAGCAATGTATATATTATTCGATTATTCACTGATTGTGAGTAAAAATGATACTTCACCCACGATATTTCACTTAAATATTGGATCCTCCGTCTATAAAGTAAACGTGAAGAAAAATAAAGCATGTGCACTGACTTGATTTGGGGTTTATAATAAAAATGTTTTAGACGCCTGCGTTATTGCCCGGGTACATACCGTGGAGGAACGAAGGCTTTGCCAACGGCGCTCGCCACAGCAACATAACTGGACACTGGTTGGGTAGGGGCAACTCTCGAACCGTACTTACAAGCTAGCGAATCAACGAGGAAGGGAGCAGCCGACTGTAGGAGCGGGACGAAGCCTTTCTTTTCTCCAGTCAGACGGTACGATGGTAAGACAGAGACAGAGAGAGAAAAAGGTTTTAAAGAAGGTAGGTGGGCTTTGCTATAATACATTATAGGCGTAGGTGGTCAGGTCAGTCTACCCTGTGTGTGAACAACTATCTTCCTGATGCCATCCAAGAATCAGTTATCCTCCTCGTCTAACAACAATGCACAATCAGCCAATTCAATATTATTTCAATTTTCATGTTTTCCATCGGGAAATGTCCATAAAAATTCATTAAAATTTCCTAAAAAAGAGTAGGGTATTTATAAGATATGATAAATTAACAATATTTCACAAATATATAATTCATTGAAATTTCGACTTCTTCAAAAAGAAGTAGGTGAACAGATTTGTACTATTTCATTTCGACAACCATTGTCGGAAAGCCATTGCCCATCGTGAATTACGTCAATTGTTCGATAAATTTTCCTGAACATTTTGCGATGCGACAACGATTCAGAAGAGAAGTCTCAAGACATTTCAAGGATATCAGACTGATTGAACTATGGAAAAGTAGGCTGAAGCGTAATTGTCGTCAGAACCATTGTCAATGGCTGATTGGCTAGAGGAAAAAGGAAAAATGCTTCAATTGCAAATTGACCGACCATCCAGCTGTACACAGGACGGTACTTCGAGAGCGGTTAAGATGTGGCCAAGTTAATGCGGCCGATTATATGACAATAATGCTAGCCCACATGGACTGTACAATAGCTTGCAAGTTGGCCTGCCACGCGATTTAGTTAACTGTTTTCATGTTAATCGCCTCCTGGGAACAACAGCGATTCTCCCATTATATTGGTGTCTTGTTTATAGTCTAAGGACTGTCAAATTTTAGAACATAGCATATAACGTAAGAAGGTTAATAAAACTTGCTCTACATTTTTTTGCACTCTCAAGACAAAGACACCGAGTGATGGACAAAAAGAGGCACAATGATGACTGGATTTAACATACCAAACTTTAATAAAAATTCCATCATTCAATGGCGGAAGGCCATTTCACACAAGCCCGTCCGGACCTGGAAAAAAAAACCTGGTCCAGTTGAACTTGATGACATTGATTTTACAACTCCAGCTCTGCAGCCATCATATATTTCGCATTTCTCCATCCATTCTAGAATCTTCCACCGATTTGCATGTTGAATCGTTTCAGAATTCGTGACGTTGGTCACGTAAATGCAGAATATATGTATTGTAGCACTGCATTTCTTAGGCATACGTGATATTAATGATCATCTTTCTGGTTTGTTTTCTAAGTATTCTTTCCTAATGATACCTGTACTCCATCTGCAGTGACAGACGATATGAAAATTACTTGACATCGTTGCATCGTAATGAACCCTCGACGAAGCTTCCGAAAAAAAAGTACTTCACGCGATTTTACGAGAAGGGGAAAAGTCATTTGAAAATTATAACAAACATTGAAAAGTAATTTATGAGTGAAATAAGATTTATTGAAAAAAATTCTTGCCCAAAATTTTCTAGATAATACTTCAGAGTCATAATTGAACGCATAACTCAAGGAACAAAGAAAAATAATCATAACTATTGAGAAATAAATCACCAACTTCATGGAGAACGTCATTGAAGTTCATAATTTAAATAATAACGTAATTACTCAAATACCAGGGCACAACTTTCTAGGCGTCGTCACCTACATATGCACGACTGCTCAAACCGTCGAAATGAAAAAAAATATATATATATCATCTAATAAGTAATCAGCATTTATGACGACACTGATAAAGTTGCAATGAGATAATCTATGCAATAAAACAGGAAGAATGGCAAAGATTTTATAGAGCTGATGTGTGACCATAGCTGCCAATAATGGTTAGGAATATCTCCTAATGTAGCCACAAAATTACACAACTCATCGTGCAATTGGGGTCAATATTATTACACATTGAGCGATTAATCGCTTGGATCTGACCAGACAAGTTTAGTGGCATCGTCTGCAGCTATCATTCCCCACACCCCAACTGACATCTTGGGTGTGTATCGAGCCCAATCATTACAAGTGTAGAACGTATATCGACTTATCAATTCTATAAATGTAAAACCGGCAGATAGTACGTACCTGAAAAGCAGCGTTAAGATCCATTTACAATACTCTCGTAATATATTTTTAGGTTGAACTTTATTGAGGCAAAAAAATTATGGAAACGTAAATTTCCTCAGGCTGTACAAATACTGAAACATCTTTCACTAACATTTATCATTATCCACATATGTACTGTGAGTTCATTCAAATAGACGTCGTTTCCTTAAATTAATCTATATAGATTAGACATTTGGCTAGAATTCCTTGATTTTTGTTAAGTGTAATGCTTTTCCTAATCCATAGAGGAAAGCCGGCATGTTATGCCGTTTTGAAACCCTGTGGATTTTGTTGCTGCCAATTCCATGTATCGGCACCTGTAAAAAGATAACATCATTCCTCGACAATGTGGCACGAAAGAAGAGTCAATTTTTCGAATTGGAAAAACTGTTACTTAATATACTCACACATGTCATCAATATTTTTTGTGGCAAACCACTTGAGCTCTTTATTTGCAATCGATGCATCCGCATAGCTGGATGCAATGTCGCCAGCTCTGCGTTCAGAAATCTTGAATGCTATTTTTTTGCCAGAGGCTTTCTCGAATGCAGTTATCATTTCTAAAACCGAAAAGCCCTTGCCAGTTCCCAAGTTGACAGCTTTGAAACCCTTGAAATTACTCGTATTTTGACTAATGATGGCTTTTACATGCCCATTGGCCAAATCCATAATGTGGATATAATCTCGAACTCCTGATAAAACGAGACCCTTGGTTATTTCAGTGAAAAGGGAAAGTCACTGGGTTTACGAAATCTATTTTGCTTCCGGTGTTGCCGGAAGACCTTTCAAAATGATAAAACTCACCAGTTCCATCCGGCGTGTCATAATCGTTGCCATAGACGGTCAGCATCTCGCGTTTACCAACGGCCACTTGAGCGATGAATGGCATTAGATTATTTGGGATTCCATTTGGATCCTCACCTATTTGCCCGGATGGATGAGCGCCAACGGGATTAAAATATCTAAGTGATATGACCGACCAATTCTAGGAAAAACAAGTGGATCATTACATTTTCCTACTAAGAGAAATATATTTATGAAAAGCATTTTTCTTCACAACACCTGGGAAATAGATCGAGTAAAATAGGAAGTGATAGAATGAAGAAAAACCTACTTGATCAGATTGACACAGATCCTTGAGAATCTCTTCAACCATAAACTTGGTCTTTCCATAGGGATTAGTGCAGTGCCCAGTCTCCATATCTTCAGTCAAGGGAAGTTCTTTGGGAACTCCATAAACAGTAGCACTGCTCGAGTAAATTAAATTCTTAACCCCATTATCCCTCATCACTTCTAATAAATTGATAGTTCCTCCAACATTGGTTTTGTAATATTCCAATGGTTTTTCGCATGACTCTCCAACGGCTTTCAACGCCGCAAAATGAATGACACATTGGAATTTATGCTGAAGAAAGAACGCTTATAATAATTATTCGCTATTAATTTTAACTTGCAAAAATCCCAACGTTACCTACTCTCTTAAAAATACCCTCTATAGCTGCTTTATTGGTAATATCGCACTCTTCAAAGATTACATTTTTCTTTGCAAGTTTTTCAACCCGTAAAATACATTCCGGTTTATCCGCTTTATCTCCTGCGGGCATAAACATTGTCCATCAGTAATAATGTATAAATTCAAGTTGTAAAGTCGCGCAATGGCGTGAACCGTGGTCTTTACCTTTATACGCATTACCGAGATTATCAATAACCACCACCTCAAAATTTTCATTTAGAAGATCCAGTACTGTGTGAGAACCAATATAACCAGCACCTCCCGTCACCAGTACATTCCATTTGCTCGTCATCTCTTCCAGATATGATATTATTTCTTTCTTGAATTGAATTAACGATATTGCGATCGGATTACCAAGCGTATGCTAGTGAAAAATTTGTTATTGTACTTTGGAGTTAACCTTGACATTAGTGTGCAGTGTATGCACCAGAGTGATGGATTTTCCTTTCTCAGATAGCCCATTGATAAAATATACAAGTGGACAAATTATTAATGAAACGTTAATAGAACATTAATGGGGCATTTCGAGTCAACTCGGAAACCGTGGCAATAATTAATACTACATTTTTATCATATTCTGGATAAATGTAGAAAATTAAAGATTCAAATAATTTAAAATTATTCATAATATGAACAAAATCGAAAAAGTATTTTGAAAAATTCAATTGACCTTTATAACTAAGCATAGCACAGTTGGTTCAAAATCTTCCAAATATAACATACGTGTCAAAAGTATCTAAGGTTATTATATCTACATGAATAGCTTGTTATATCAATAGATTAGGATTTCAAAGCGATTGAATTATTCTAAATTCTTCCTTTGAACTTTCCCAGAATAATACATACCGATCCAACATTTTTAACAAATAAAACAGAATGTCATTTGAAAAAGGAGCAATTGCATGACCTCTGCGTATATAAATTATGCAAACATAGACTAATTGAAAAAACATAAGTAAGAACAATTTACCAGTAGTAACAGTGGAAGTGACTAAAGTTGTGACGATCCCAGTATACGTGACTAACCTCTCTGGTTGATAATTCGGGGTCGACTGACACGTCTTATCAAGCCGAACGCTACTGATGTCAGCAAATGGTATTTGATCGTTGCATAACGAATGACACGTAGTACATAGACCTAGGCCATTGAGATAAGGGAATTCATTTGCCAAATCTCGGCTAGACTTGAAAGTCCAAAAAATTCCTCATCACTCCAGGTGACACAAATCTTAACCTCAGATTCGCAAGCGAAATGACGTATGCGGTTGATTGGCCAACGTGCCAACTCACTTCCAAATAATCCCCACCCATATCGGTCAAATTCCTTTGACAGTAACTGTCAATATCCATTGATCGTCATTTCGAATTTTCAAACTATGAAAAATAACAGGAAAAATGCAGAAGTAAACCGAGAATGCACCCAAACTGACATCTCCTCTGGCTGATTTACACTCGAAAGGCTTATTGACAATGGATAAAATAACTTTTACGTGCTCTCCCGATAAGTCAGTGCTACCTGGCGATAAAAATCCGGGCAATTCAGGGCGTGCCACCCATTCGTTATTGCGTCATGAGAGAAACTCTTCATTTTTCCCCACTGGAAACAACACTACTACCACAGTTACTATACTGTACTCTCCGCCGCCATTTTATATCTCGCGGAGTAACACTGGCGGAAAGTAGGGCCCCTCGTACTACCACATTTCGGTGTTTGAAATGAGGACTCGAATTTGACTGCGCTCTTTTCAACGACTGTATATATATGTATATATACATATCTATATGGTTCCCGTATTTTGATTTTCCGTCCTTCGTCCATTGTGCTGATTTGTCCAATTGGCGAGGAAACTCTCCGAACTCTTCAAGTTCCCGAAGGCGCAAAGTGCCCTTGGAACTACTTGCACCGAAACCGCACTTGAACGAACTATGGGATGTGGTCATCATGAGCGTCCTACCGCGATCCGGCGAACCTGTTTGTGTTCGTAGACTGACGGCTTGAATTGGAACGCAAGTTGTTTATGGGCTCGATGGCAGTGTGCCCTGCCCAGTTTCCCCGGTGTTAAAAAACAATCAGTGGATAATTAGTTATCGTTAAATTGTTGAATTTGTTGAGTTCATCTCCTCAAACTGGATACACATATTATTGGAGAATACAACGTATCAGAAGCATCTGTGGTGAGTAGCATCGTACCTTTTTTCTTTTTTTTTTCAAAAGGGTTTGTCTCCATTCACACATAACGGCACACTCATCATTCCTTTGATTTTTATTTGATTAATCGCCACATGTCGTTTGAATTTTATTTGTAAGTTCTTTCCCCCGAGTATTAGGTGATTACTCAAAGGTGAAAGTTGACACTTCTTGCAGTTTAGTTCCCTTTTAAGATAAATTTCCACTCATCGTTGGGATTGTTGTTATACCGTGAGGGACAGGTGCTATCGTGAACGTCACTCCCAGTTGTAAAATAAAATATTTTTTTTTTCTTCTGATCAGTGAGGTTGCTCCATTTGTTTGATATGTGGCACACTTCAATTGTGAATTTTATTCAGCCAGGGGATGCTATGAGCACCCAATTCGATTAATTTTCCAAGATTCTTGCAAATTTCGTTGAATTGCTTCAATTAACTGTGATTCATTTGAGATTTGGCCTCATACATTTGGAAATCAATAAACGGTTTGACGTCTGCACCAGCTAAATTTCGTGATGACGTTGAGGATATAGTTAATGGGCCCGTTCTATATGTTGGATTACCAGAAAATCATCAACTGCATGAGTCGTTTGCAAAATCTCTTATTTACATTAGTTGCCTGTTGCACGTGTGATATCGACGTAGTTGATATCGTTCAGGTAGATAACCTTTATGTTGTGCAGTAGCTAAAGGGGATAGATGTGGTGTGTTGCGACAGGTGCCTATGAAAAGTTTTCCATTTGAAAAGGATTTTTCAACTTTTAATTTCCAAAGTTGAGACCCACCGAACACAAGTGCCACTACTCTCTTCCTACAAATAAACTATGTTTGTTGCAAATCTCACATGCTTTTTCATGAAAAAAAAAAATTAGTTTCCGCGAGCCGACAGTTTTAAGAAATATTGGTCGCCTCTGATTCGGTTAAATATTCGCTCTTAACTTATATCAGTCCCATTGTGTCTTTCACATTCTTATCTACGCAATGTTACCAATTTTGTGACACTCATAATGACATATTCATGCGATGACTATTACCTGATAGGGCCATCCACAAATTCAAAAAAAAAAAAAATCTTTGCTAGCATGTTGACCTTACAGTCATGCCAGACAATCCAAATAATTGCCCAATGACCCCAATTAAAACCACTTGTCTGGGATTCGTAATATGAAATAAACGACTAATTTACACCCCTCCCTTGCTCCATAATTCGTAAAATCTGATTTCATTGGATATCATAAAGAGCATTAAGACACGACAGTTGTCGTCCTGTCATTACTTCCAGCAGAGCCATAAGAAAATTGATAAATGATAGTATATTTCAACTACATTGGTTTCTCTGAAAGGAAAATATTCTCTTTCACACACTCCTCTCGTATATTTTTCTTGTGACGAAATTCAAAGTTATAATATTATTTGTCCTGATTCTTTCTTTACCACTGAATGATTATTATACTAAACGGAAATATCGAGCGTGTTTTTATTTATGCTTTATATTGTCGTGGAGTGATGGAGCACGCACAGAATTTTACAGGGCTCGTGGGCGCGAGGGATCGCCTGACTTCTCATTCCATTGTCCGCGGGAGAATAAAAATGTCCATTCACTCGACATTTTTTTTTCTTCATAAAGGATTTCACAAATGTGAAAATGATACGAACCGTCGCGACTATTTGCTAGAAAGGTTTCCTCAATGAATGGTAGGGTTCGATAATCGGCTTATCGAGCACTTCGTCACGACTTGGCTGGTGCCACGACACGATAGGTACTGTAACCCCTGTGGCTTTGATGAGCCCCCGGTCTAACCCAATTGTTGTTCCCCATTCTTAAATTCTCCGTGCAAATTAATGACAATGGGTAACAACAAGTAGGCTCAAAAACAAAAAATTGTAAAAAATTCTTCGAAAATTTAATTACCTGAAATTTTTCTGTATAATAGCACTTGCTATTAAACTAGAGTATGTTACATTGATTGTACCAGGTTCAGGTACTTAAACACCCATATATCAGTGTATATACCGAGAGAAAGGAGAGTATGAAGGTTGCTTACAAAGTCGTGACCATTGTAACAATGAACTTGGGGTATAGCACTTAGCCTGGTCCTAAGAACGGCCCTCTCTCCGAATCATCCAACTGCACTTCCTTTCTTTATTTTTTCTTTGCCATCACTACGTCGTTCATCCAGTGACTTTACACCTGCATTTATGCCTTTATGACAGAATACCCCAATGGTATAATTAAATTTAGAGGTAACATATGGCGAGGGTGTTTTTTTTTTTACTTGTCTTATCACATTAATTTGCATGAAGATTGCTGTATTGATCGTGACAGGAGGGTTGAAAGTCATAAGTTCTTGCACGTTTTCATGTACTTATCTGAGTAGTATTCACAGAGAAAAAATTGTTTTTTTCTTCTCTTTTTTCGAAAATATTAATTCATCCATTTATTTATTTGCATTCACATAAAGCAATACAATTTACATAATTGAAAGGTAAGGAGGATTATTTATGAAATCATTGATACAGCAAATAATTTCTTCAAGTAAAGAAAATAATTTGTCCTCCGTAGATGGTACAGGGAACTACATTGTATTACGTCATTCCATGTGTAAACTCCGCTATAGGTTGATTTGTTAAAGGCCACCGAGTTTAAAAGCAATGGTGACAGCATTCCTAAATTCGAACTCACCATTGATATAATTTAGCCTACTAAACATACAGAATTCACTATTGAATTCCAATTCGATGTATCTATTGAGACATTGATTAAGGCGAAAAAACCCGGAAAGCTCTGGAAAAAATCTGTCGAGTTGAGGAAAAATGTAGGTGATTTTGATTGAATATTTTTCTCCGCGGGGAATGTCAATTGGGGATCAGTTGAAATTACAAGTGGTACAACCGCGGAATAATTAAACACGCGTTGCGCCACGCAATCGCATAATTCCTAAAATTAAAATTTATCCGTGAATCAGCTGACAAGCAACTGACTCATGTAATTGTGTTCTCATCGAGTGGAGAATACAGTGGACTGACTAATACACTTTTTACTCCACTCCCTTCTTTCGTAGCACACTCGATTCAGCGACCGGTTCATTCTTTTCTTTTTCTCTGCATTCAATTCACATCTCAATGTCCGACGAATGAATTTATTTAATTCATCCGCCCACTGGTCGCTCATACCGTGTGCATACATACTGCACCAATGTGACTTGGATAATTGACGTCAATTTAAGTTGTTGTTAGGTGTTGTCGGATTAAAATAGTGTGGATAAATCTTCAAGGGCGGAGTGCTCGATTGCACCGGTGGCGATTGATATTTTTCAAAGAAATGCCTTTACTTATTATTTGAAATAAAAGTATAAAGAGTGGTCATTGGCTGATGAAAGATATTTTGACGTTATGCGGTTCGTTTACCTAAGCACACATACAGGTTGTTGAAAAGCAAGGAAGCATAGGAAGATAGCTGTAGCTAGGGATAGCCGAGCATAAATAAATAATATTTGAAAATGAAAATTAGACTCTTAGAAGTGAGATTAATAGATAGATATATTTATTTTCTCAGTGCACAAAAGCCATTTAAAAAATGCCTGAGGAGCGCAAATCTAGCGCCAGTCCGGCTGACATAATGGCCGAAAATGGTACAAATTCGCCGAGCAAAAGTCCTATTAACAAGGGTAAACTGGCAGTTTCAAAGATCACTCTGCTGGACGGCACAGTCAAAGATTTTTACACCGATGTGAGTTAATTAAATAATATCCCCCGTGTCCCGTGAATATAGATATAGCTCTAATGACTGTACTGATTATAGAGAAAAGCGAAAGGCCAGGAACTCCTCGATCAAATATGCCAGAGTATGAATCTCCTCGAGAAAGATTACTTTGGGCTTGTTTACGAAGATAAACATGATCCCAGAAATTGGTTGGATCTCGACAGAAGAATTGGAAAATTCCTGAAGAATGAGCCCTGGAGCATGAACTTTGAGGTGAAATTCTATCCTCCAGATCCCTCACAACTCCAGGAGGATATAACTCGTTACCAACTGTGTCTTCAAATACGTAATGATATAATTACCGGCCGCCTACCATGTTCATTCGTAACACATGCACTTTTGGGCTCATATTTAGTTCAATCGGAAGTAGGTGATTACGATCCGAAGGAGCACGGTGATAGCGGGGTTGACGATAATGACAGTAATTACATCCCAACATACCTGAAGGACTTCAAATTTGCTCCCAATCAGACGCCTGAGCTCTTCCGAAAAGTCATGGAGTTGCATAAATCGCACAGGGAACAGACGCCAGCTGAAGCGGAGCTTCATTATCTTGAAAACGCCAAAAAATTAGCGATGTATGGAGTTGATCTTCATCCCGCTAAGGACTCTGAAGGAGTTGATATTATGCTAGGTGTTTGTTCTTCCGGTTTACTCGTGCATAGGGACAGATTGAGAATTAATCGTTTCGCATGGCCTAAAATACTCAAAATTTCGTATAAAAGGCACAATTTTTATATTAAAATCAGACCTGGTGAGTTCGAGCAGTACGAATCGACTATTGGCTTCAAATTGGCTAATCATAGAGCAGCTAAAAAATTGTGGAAGGTCTCCGTGGAGCATCACACATTCTTTCGGTAACTATGAATGATTTATTTTTCACGAGGATGTGTCTGTCATTTCAATCCACAGGGGGGGGGGGGAGCATTTTGGAAAAGAGTCGACATAATGCGAGAATTTTTTTTGTAATTTCTAATGAGATGGAAAAATTATGGACGTATCCAAATACAATTACAGCTGTTGTGAGGTAACGCTGTAATTAAATTTTGTGAATTATAGTTACATGTGCAATGAATTATTTTCAGATTGATGAGTCCGGATCCAGTCAAGAAAGTAGGACTTTTACCACATCTAGGCTCACGTTTCCGATACTCCGGTCGAACACACTACGAAACGAGAAAAATACCAATTGAACGACAACCACCTCAATTTGAACGATCACTCAGTGGACGACGTATAACCTCTCGTAGTATGGACGGTAATTTGCCTGCCACTATTTGATAATTTGGGGTCAACAATTAGACAACTTCCATAAACTATTTTTCCCATATTGTTGTAGCCTTAGGTGGAACAAGACCTGTCGAATCATATGGCTCTGAACCCAGTAAGCGTCATACCATGAGCTACGAGCCTGAAATCATTCCCGACATGGAGCACATCGATCAACGGCCTAGTCCCATAAAAAATAAAAAAGACAAGGTGAACATTACTTTTACTGCTACCTTCGCAACTCAAAAGTTATTAGAATAGTATTAGATTGGATTTAGTTTCAATGATTAATTAATTAATAACCATAAATGAGAAATGATTTTCGCCATTCGAAAAATTCGATTCAAATATTTTTAAAATTGTATCGAATGCGGTCTACGCTTTCAAAAGTGACCAATTATTGAAGAATGCCTTGGGAGCACCACAGCAGGTCACATTAATTAATTAATTGTACCGTTGGTGTACGTCGCATGTCGCAATAGGTGCATTTCATGTTGGCGAGAATTTTTATGATTCTTTCTGTTACAAAAAAAAAATCAACAAACAAAACCGTCATTAGAAAATCATCACAGCATTCGTCAGTCGCACATTGCCAAGACTTCTCAGTCATGAAATAATAATTAGGGCAGTTAATCGGTTGTCACAATCAGTATTAATATTTTTCCCTCATAATAATTAACTGACACATAACTAACACCGATAGCTGACTCGAAAAACAAGCGTTGGAACGACCTCGGCAAGCAGTGCCAGTAGCCTGGAGGGTGAATATGACGCGGAGCGGGCCGAAAAGGTATTAAATCATCATTCATTTGGTCCTCCCAAGCAAATATTAATCGTGTAACTGGGCATTGTTGACATTCAGTATTCCTATCGAGATTATTCTCCCGATGCATGCCTGTCAATCATGCTACTATTATCACGATTCTTCCCTCTTTTCCTCAGCTACTTCATTATTTCGTTGAATTTAGAAATTTTACTTTGTGGAAAAAAATGTGATGACTTTGATTGGAAATTTTTATAATTTTAATAGTAGCTGCTCTCGCCTCGCCGTACTGGTTAATAGCTGCAAATGAACCATTTAACTTGATGTCGAATTTTTTTACTACTGTCTCGAATTTTTATGCTTATTAAATTCAGCTATGAGAATGAGGGGTATCTGTATCTTTTTACTCCATGAAATCGTTGAATTAGTCTAGTGTCGTGGTGTAGGATAATTCATCCAGAATTTAACTAAAATTATAAACCTCCCAGCTGAATGTCATCACGTTTTTTTTTTCCACTGGGAAACTTCTATTGAAATTACGGTTCATCAAGCAAAAAAAAAAACAATAGAGTGCGATACTCAAACACATTGTCCAAGTGTGTTAGCTACATTGGCTAAATCTTACATGGGACATAAAGAAACAAATAAAAGTATTGATAATTCCGGCACCATTATTGGGAGCGCAGACCGTTGATATTGAGGCATGCAACGTACGTTAATCGTGTGGAGTTAATGTTTTCTCTTCTATTACACGCTTTCTGCGAAAGTCAGTTCTTTGTAAATATAGAAATCTGAAAATTGCATTGATAAGAGATACAACTAATTCGAGCTTGGGCTTAGTCATGTCAGTAGGTTTTACAACTTTGTCGCGTGCATGAAATCGCTTATATTATTTTCTTCTTTTTTGTTTTGTTTTTTATTCCATTGTAGAAGCCAATTGGTGGTATTGCCGTATTGCCACCGGGTGGCCACACGAAAAAATCCAAGAACAAGCAAAATGAGAACGAAAAAGAGAATCACAATGACCTTAATACTTCTGATTTGATAAACGACGGTACATCTGTCGATGAAAAATCATTGAGTAATAAGAAGAGCGGGAAAAAAGACAAAGATACTCCGGAGAAACGTGATGGGGATAAAAAGGAGAAGATCAAGGTGAGTATTTAATATTCCATAGATATCTTCAACTTGGGTATTGGTTTGATTCCATTATACTTGAGCGAAATTCTCTATCATTTGTTGAACCCAAGTATTTGAATTGTGAATTTAGAAAAGTCTTGTAGATAATTGTGAATGTAGATTGAAAAATTGCGAATTGAAACTCCTCCGAGTATTTGTTCATAACAGTTATATTTAGACGTAGCATGTACTGCACGTGTTTTATTTATTTCGGAAGATTCCTGTCGGTGGTTTTCTCTTTGGAAAACGTGACAAGGAGCCAAAAAACAAGAAGCAGAAGAAAATTAAGGAATTGGATGATTCCATCGATCCGAGTGACGAGTCAAACTTGTCAGTTTCATCACGGCAACCTCAGCCTGTTGAACCAATGCACTCCCCTGAATCACCAACTCCTCCTGGTTACACAAAACCCTACAATTATGTGGAAAATGAAACAGCGCCAACGAAAAAACCATACACCCCTCACGGTTTCACATATGAGGACAGATCGACCTCGCCTTCAGGCGCAAAAGAGCCCCAATCTCCAACGTCTGCCAGTAAGAGGGCAACGGGTCTGGCGTTCAATTACGCACCCGGTGAAGCTCAAAAGCTTGCTGAATCGGCTGAGAAACGAAAAACTAAAGAGGCTATAGGAAATAAAACCCCGCCACCACTTCCAACAACTCTACCTGGTTTGAAAACCCCAGGAATTAATTACGTCGAATCGGCTGGCCTGAAAGAACAGCAAAAGGCTGTAGGGCCTTTACTAGACCCCAGTCAAAAAGCCTCAGCAGCCTTGATCGCTAGTGAACAGCAAGGGGATATTGCAGCCTCACAACCAGGTGTTATAATCCCATCGACTCTTGAAAAACAGTCACAGTACTGGGTATTACCACTCCCCGATGGAGCAGTCATAGTTGGAGGATTAATTTACGCCACGGCAAAGGGTAAACCTCATGATCAAAATTCCCTAGGTCCTGAAGGCAATAAAATAATAGACGGTATAGTCTGCGGTAAGGATGGAAAGCCTCTGAAGAAAGCTGACTTCGGCCCCCAGAGTATCCATATTGCGAATGGTCTTGTTGTAGGAAAAGACGGAAAACACCTGAATCAACCTGGTATCGGTACAAATTACCATTCAATCGAGAATGGAGTTATTTACGGGGCAAATCATCGACCGCTTAATCAAAGTTCCCTGGGTCCTGAATATTGTCTGATAAAGGAAGGAAGAGTCGTCGGTAAAAATGGAAAGCCAATAAGCCTCGATAAACTCGGTGCTGATGGCAGTTCCCTCAAGGATGGCTTGATATTTTCCAATAATGATAAACCACTGACTCAGGGCTCTTATGGTACAGAGGGCTGTTACATTGTCGGTGGTATTGTCTGCGCCCAGAATGGCAAGTCAATCAATCAAATGGCACTTCTACCGGATACAACGTATATTGCCAATGGTTTGATCTATGGGCGGGACAGTAAACCATTAGCCACTGGTGATATTGGATACGATGGTAATTACATAAATGAGGGTAAAGTTTACAATAAGGATGGACAACTGGTGAAGAATGAGACCTTCAATTCGGAGGGCTCGTTCATAAAAGAGGGTATTGTCTACAATAAAGAGGGAAAACTCCTGAATCAGGGCTCTCTGCTGCCCAATGGTGCACACCTTAAGGATGGAAAGATTGTCGGTATTGATGGAAAAAACATAAAACATGCGTTTTACCAGAGTGACGGGAGCTTCGTGAAAGATGGAATTATTTATGGAAAAGACGGCAGGCCCCTCAATAGAATTCCATTGATTGCTGACGGTAGTTCTGTGAAGGAGGGAATTATTTACGATAGAAATGGAAAACATCTGAACCAGAATCTTTTCAAGCCTGACAGCATTGTCATCCGTGAGGGAGTGATTTGTGGTGCTGGAGTTAGACCCCTTGCACAGGGATTTCTCGGTGATAATTTCATTATCAAGGATGGAACTGTTCTGGGCAGGGACGGGAAACCCTTGAAGCAAGAGTCTTTTGGTTCCAACGGAAGTTCCATCAAAAAGGGCGTGGTTTTCGGTAAGAACGGAAAGCCACTGAATCAAGACTCACTTGTGCCAGATGGAGCATCCATCAAAGATGGAAAAGTGTGCAATAAGGATGGCAAACCCATCAAATCTTGTTTCTTCAAGTCGGACGGAAGTTTCGTAAAAGATGGTCAGATTTACGGAAAGGATGGGAAACTATTGAATCTAAGCTCTTCTCTACCGGTCGACTGTTACATTCAGAATGGTGTAGTCTTCGATCACACTGGGAAAGCCCTGACAAGCAGCATCTTTAGGGCTGATGGTTCTTATGTATCCGCTGGTCTCATTCATGACACAAAAGGAGATATCGTGAGAGAAGGAGTCTTCGGACCGGACGGCAATAAAATCAAAGATGGCTTAATTATCGGAAGAGATGGCAAACCACTGACTCAGGATGACAGAGGCCCGGACAATCTCGCTGTTCTCGAAGGAAAAATTGTGGATGTCAGTGGAGCACCAAAGAATTTAGCTTCTCTCGTACCCGATGGCTGCTACATTCGCGACGGTGTTGTTTATGACGCTAATGAAAAACCTCTGAAACAGGGGGCCTTCAGGCCGGATGGGGCATACATTCGTGATGGATTAATTTACAATTGGGGAGGTTCTCTTTTCAATGCCGGTGGCCAACTGCCTCATGATTATTATGTTCATCAAGGAAGGATCTATGGTAAAGACGGCAAACCACTCAATCACAGCGCTTTCGGGGCTGATGGCTCTTGTGTACAGAATGGTTTCGTTTATAATAAAGATATGGAACCACTGAATCACGGTATATTTGGTAACGAGGGAGGATATATTCAGGATGGGGCCATTTATGCTCCAGACGGAAAGCCATTAAATAAGAAACAGACGACTATAATCACAATCAGTCTAGTGCGCTACGGATTGATGTATGGAGGGGATGGAAAACCCATCGCATTCGCACCGTTTGACAACTCTGGCAATACCATTAAGAATGGTCGAATATACGAAAAAAATGGAAAACCCATGAATATGGAATCTCTGGGCTCTTCTGGGCAATCCATCAAAAATGGTCTCATCGTCGGCTCCAACGGCAAGCCTGTCACTCAAGGACCATTGAAACCAGAAACCAATTTTGTTAAAAATGGAAGAGTATACTCTGCCGACGATCAACCCCTAACGCAGGAAGCCTTTGGTCCTGAGGGTCTTAAGGTGAAGGAAGGGGTTATCGTCGAGAGAACTGGAAGGCCGTTAAAACAGGCATCCTTTGACAACGAGGGAAATTACGTGAAGGATGGGCTGATTTATAACAGCGCTGGCAAACCGCTTGAAAAACGTTACACGGTGACGACCATTACAATTGTTAAGAGAGGACTTGTTTATAATAACATGGGAAAACCGGTAGAGCATGAGGTGTTTGGAGATGATGGAAGTTACATCAAAGATGGACGAGTCTATGGTCCGGATAATAAACTGTTAAATCAGGAGATTTATGGGGAAGATGGTGGATATATTAAGGAGGGGATGATTTACGCTAAGTCTGGTCAACTATTGGACCGGGATATATCGCCAGTCGACACAATGACGCCAAAAGTTTCAACGTTGTCGAAAATTAAGAAGACTCTAGTACCCGCTAGTACTCCAACAATCGTCAAAACAACAACCAAACAGTCTGTTGTCAAGGATCAAGAGGGATTGACGCAGAATATCGAGGAGAAAATTGAAGATCTCACACCCGGGGGTACTGGACAAGTCACGGTTAATACACAAGTCAATAAGGTAATCTATGTTGTTACACGTATGAAAAAAAAAATTACTTAAATATTAGAGCGCATTTGTTGAGAGATTCTATTATTATTATTATTATTTTAATAGAAATGCAATAGAGTTTCCCAACGACAGCCATAGGTATTTCTGTAATTTCTTTTCACACGTAAATTCTCTTTGGTAGTCATTCGATCCTAGTGTATATTTCTCAACTTTTCAATGTTGGTTTGTTAAATATTTTTTAACGTTGCAACAGTGATAATTTGAAATAGCTCTTAGTTACTTGTTCCATACATTAGTCCAATAGTAGTTGTGTATGTAGGCAGATGCACAAGATGATGGTAGAGCTCCGTACATGACTGCTACGGCCGTAACAACTCGTACAGCAACAATGCATGAAGATCTTGAGAAAAATCAAAAAACAAGTCAGGTTTGTATTACTCTCATTGTGAACCATTTTCTTCTATTACTGAGATTGTTTTTGTGTTATAATTTTTTTTTAACGACAATATCACACGATAGGTTGAGGAAAAGACAGTAGCACACACAACTGCGACAAGTGCCACAAGACAAGAGCAACGGGTTGTCACTCAGGAAGTTAAGACCACGAGTCACGTACTCACTGGAGAACAGGTAAAATTTGGAGAATTTACGCAGTTCAAGGTCAAGTTGTAAAATTCATTTTCACTATTTGTAATATGTGTGTAGGACGCACACTAGGAAAATGCTATCATAACAAACTCATTGCAAGGAGTTTAATTTGCTAATGTAATTTTAATTTTACTTTGCTAATTAAAGACGTAACAACAATCATGAATATTTATACACACTTTTCATATTCAAATCGTATTTTATTTATTCATTATTATGAATATTCGTTGTCATTCATAAAGCACAGTCATTATTGGTTTTAATTAATGCTGATGTCATATAATTTTTCATCATCGGTAATAATGAATTTTGGCTTTGGCTAACACGTTGCATGGCGTAGCTGTTCGGACGACGTATGAGTACATCGAGCACGAGCAGCGGTGATTCAGGTACCCCAATTGACCTTGACGACGATCAGCAGGCTTTCTACAATCAGTATTATCAGGTAAACCATCGAAAGCCTCATCAATTTAAAAAAATCATTATCGAATGGGCAAAGGGTGCGTAAGTGTACAGTTGGTGGTGGAAGAGGATAATATTTATTCACTTAATAATATTACACTTTTCCAGGTAAATCGAGTGTTTAACACATTGTCAATGCTCGCGTTTCGCATGTAGTGTCAGATGTCAAATTACTGATACGCCACAAAATCCGTTGTAACATTTGTAAATGCATGAAGCTGATTTTTTATACATTATTGTTGCTATTGTCGTAAAGTTAAGATGAACCGTAAGGCTTAAAGAAAAATTCTCCCAATTCAACGTCAATAATACACATGGAACTTCAGAATTCTTTTACTTCGTACAGAAGGAAAATTTTATCAATAAAAATTATTTCCAAAATGCGTGATTAATTTTTTGCAATTGTTAATTGTCAGGGAGATGCAGGCGCCGTAGCAACTGAGACTCAAATATTTTCGAGTCAGCCAACAAGCAATGTGACAACGACAAGTACAGTACCTCTCGTTGCCACAGAAACGAGAAAAGTTGCACTGGAAAACGACGATGGTAGTTACACTGTAAGTGGTGAGATTGTGAGTTCTCAAACGATTTCAAGCAAAACGAGAACCGTCGAAACTATAACGGTGAGTTTTTTTTTTTTTTTTTTCAAATCATGCCAATACTATTGAATTTTAACCTGACATTTTTTACAGTATAAAACGGAGAAAGACGGTGTAGTCGAGACAAGAATGGAGCAGAAAATAACTATACAATCGGACGGTGACACAGCCGATCACGATCTTGCACTGGAGCAGGCTATTCTTGAGGCAACAAATATGAATCCAGACATGACTGTAGAGAAGATAGAAATTCAAAAGACATCCCAATAATAGGTTTGGTAAAAAAAAATGATTGTACTGAGTTCGGAAACAAGCCCTGTTTACAAGGTAAAATTATTTCCTCAATTTGAAAATCATCTCGTAAATTCAAATTACATATAATAATAATGGATAAAATCGGCTGATGATATTGACAACTGTACTCATCGAATGTTGTTTATCGTATCTATATTTCAAATTGAAATTTACGATTGAATTATCTTTAATATAATTAATGGCTCCTGTTTGTTATGACATTTTAATTTCAAGAGTTTAATGCAGATTAAACTTGGTGCAACAAATCAATTCAATGCATGTAGCGCAATAATGCGCTTCGATTAAATGGAGAAAATGATGAATGTTGCTTCACTCCGGAAATCCTCTGTATAGTATGATTTTAACGTTTGGTTTTAATTCTCTGTTCACTAGCGGATACGATTGAACAATGAATATATAAAATTATAAATAAATATATTATATTATATTGAATACAAGAGAAAGAATTTGAGGTGTCAGGAGTATGGATAAATATATAAATAGTTTGAAGGGTCAAAGTCATCGCGTTTTCATGAGACCAGCGGCGAGGTGGTTACTCCATCAAATATGGTACTACCCTAATAATCAGTAAAAGAAATTGAAATAATGAAATTAAAAAAATTGAAACACATCGGTTGAAACGTGCAGGTTTTGTCAATTCAAACACTACATATTAATAATTTAATAACGATTAATTATAGATTATATTACCAAGAGCAGATTTGCATTGGTCAGCGTATATGTCTAAATCTAGCTGTAGCTTGTGTAGTCATAGGGAGTACGTGGGCGTAGGAGGATGTACAATTTTTGTTTCTTATTCTCACTAAATTATCCCTCCAACGTTATTCTTCATTAACTAATAAATATGTATTAATTTTATACACAATTTTTTTTTCATTCGGCAGCAACGATGTTTCCTTTTTATTCAGATGATCTATTGCACAACCATTGATCGAGAACTGTAAGAATTTATTAATGGCTTATCAACACTTGGATTGTATTTGTGCCACCGCACATAATAGAAAAAAAAATAGTAATAACGCGCGAAGATATGAAGCCATGCGTTCGATCAAATCATTTATTTTTCTACTTTTACATAATTGTAGTCCCCTCGAAGTATGAAGTGTTTTTGTTTAATAGTCAATAATTTATTCGAGTTTTCCATTGACCCTTTTTCAATGCATGCACGCACTCATTTTCCATGGTTTTTTAAATTCCACGCTTGTAGTAAGCAACCTTGTGTATTATATCCATATAATTATATCTTATCTTATTTAAAAAGCAGGAAAATCGAATTTTTGTATCAGAAGGTTATGAGTGATTGTCCGCAGCATTTTTATCATTTGCATTTTAGCAATTCTCGTCCTATTATTAAACAGTGGTATAACAACGGTATTAACAATAATCCAAAATTTAAGGGTAATTATATCCCTGGGGAATAAATTAATTATTAATTATATAGACACGAGCACACTGATTGTAATTGTCAAAATACGAAAGTGAATTAAACATTATTTGTGAATTTTTATATTGAGTTACTGTAACTTCTGTTATGATGTGTATGTCAGAGTGGAACGACGGGCTAATCATAAGATGTGTTCAAAATCACTTTTCCCAGCAGCATAATAATATATAATAACAAAATACATTTGAGAATTTACTTTATTTCGGCTAGCGTGAATTTCATTCTTAATATGTTGTTGTTATTGGTGGAAATCCCGCGCTGTCGATGATTTTTGAAATTCTTCGCGGCTGTTGTTTCGTTATGGATGTTCCTTTCCACAGGGGACGGGGAGTCAGGTGATTATGTCTCTTTCCATGGATTGCTGATACTAGATTGTAATTAAAATTCATTCACGGAGCCAATGTATAAAGGAAAAACATTTTTTTTTTGAAATTATTGAAAATTCATGATTTTGAAGATCATAAAATTGTCTCCCCTAAATATCAATGAATCACAAATAGCATATGAAAAGTTCCGGAAAAATTACCCACTCTAAATTTCTTTTTAAATAAAAAATAATATAATTACTGCATTTCCAAGAAGGAAATAGCTGAGACTCCATCTCTCCACAAACTGTCGATGTACTTATTGATAATTTTGGTCCCGGTTGTTGTTGCAAAATAGCTCGCGATACAGATCGTTTAAATGCCGGAGGCAGATTTAATGAAGCTGAAATGTTTGAAATAACAAAAGTATATTATTGGAAAAACAAATGGCAAATAAATGGAGGAAATGAAAATACTTGTTATATCATCACTCAGGGACAGTTTTGGTCCACATTTCTCGAGTCTCAGTTGCATAGCCTCCTTGAATTTACTCAAGAACCGTCGGGTAGCATCTGTTACGATTTTTCCATCTAAATACTCTTCATGCAATTGTTGAACAGATGAGTTGACTTTATCCTTCGTTATTGCAATATTGGCCATAAAAAGCTTGAAAATTTACCTAAGGAATTGCTGTGAGCAATGACATTCTCGCGGTACCGATAGCTCTGTCTTATGGGATTCCCCTGAAGAAGTAGGCGATTCAACAAGGGCAGAGTCACTACAGTTTCAGTCAAATCTCTCATGTCTTCTATTTTATTGTCTCTTACATCCAAATATTCCAATTTCAGGAAGTGACTCAATTGTTTCAGTGAATTTAATTTATTGCTCGCTATGTTGAGAACCTTCAGACGATTCTAAAGCCAAAATTCAATTAGTGATGTAATGTTTTTTGCTCCATTTATTTTAATCACTTACCGATAACGCCTTCAAACTTCTCGGATCAAAAACCAAGCATTCTCCAACATTAAGTTTCTGATTATCAATATGCAATTCCAATAAATTATCCAACGCCTCTAAACCCTGTACAATATTAATGGCATTGTGTCCTAGATATAAACTCCTCAAGTTTCTGACACTCTGCAGATTCTCAATTTTCATAATATTGTTGTGTTGAAGATATAAATGTGTCAAATTACTGGCAAAATCCAAATTTTCTATTTTTTCAATGCAGTTATTCTGCATGTAAATAACCCGTAAATTTTTGCACCCGGAGAAATTGCCCTGATAAGAAAATGTCATGAATTTTACTGTAATAATGTAAATGTGATTGTTACTCACGATTGCTTCTATCAATTTGTCATTCATAAAAAGATGGGTGATTTTCCGTAAATAATTCTTGGAGACTCCTTTCGTCAGCGACTTCAAGGATTGCGTTCGCACGCATTCCTTCTCGACAAATGCAGTCGTCAGCAACACCATTATCCTAACACCATTTAAAAATTGTGAATCACACGAAATCCAATTTTGTCATCCACCTATCTGCCGGCATTGGATCACATGTATTGATCAAACAAATGCGCAGTTCACCGACTTGTTTTGTTATTTTTGAGAGCCCCGAGGGTTGAGAAAAAAAAATGCATCAAACAAGTTGTATAATATTTTATTATTATTATTATAAGTTTTCGTGTACATGAATCGTGAATTCTTGAAACAAGGCACTCTCACTTATTTGTACATTAATCCAGTAAAAATGGGCTGCTGTAAATAGTTGTATAGATGCTTACAAAAATCACATTGGTGATGGTCTGCTATGAACCCACGTGGCCTCTCATGATTATCATTTTTTATATCAGTAATTCCTTCAATAAACCAGGAATTTTGACTTTTACTAAATAAATAATGATAAATCGTAAATTGCTGTGATTCTATCAGTAAATCATTTACGGAGATGATTATCTCGATTATAAATGAAAATAATAATTCTACGTACAAACAGAAATATATTTTCTTCCACGTATTTACACTGAATTTATAAATGACCTCAGTCTTTTTGGAGTGATTAAATCCTACAATTACCCCTAGTAAGAGGTGTTACAACTTGATATTCCCATTTTTGAGATCGTTGTACGCTAATGCTGTGATAATGCCATGACTCTGACTATAATTATTGAGTGTACGGATGGTCCTCTGATTAGTAACTTGTTTCTGTATGGCACTGTGCCTGAGATGACTCTTGAGCGTTTGACTACGTGTGAGCTTCAACCCTTCTATAATTGTTTCGCTTAGATTTGTACGACGAGCAACTGCCGATCGCGTTTGCATTGGCATCGTTTGATTGAGATAGTTCTGAATAACTTGACTCTGCGATGAATTTCCAATCGATGTTGGACCACTTGATGCAAAGTGTTTTGTTATATTATTTGGCATCTTCGTGATTAAATAATTATCAGTGTGACTGATTAGGCTGTCCTGATTTGGTCGTTTTGCCAATGAATTTTTAGATGGTATATTTTTTGGGGGGTTTCTATTTGCCGGAGGGGGCTTCGTTCCTCTCCTCAATTTCGGCTGACTTGGAGCAGCACTCCATCTATGGTGTCCACGGATCTGAAATATTTACATTGCAACTTCAATGTAATTTTAGATTGAAAATGGAATTCGCTTGTGAGAATAAATTTTCCCGAAACATCTAATATTCACTATGGTGTTTCGTGCAAACGAAAAATTGACATTTTCACATTTTATCTTCAGAAATTACGATACCTAAAGATATCCCACATGGCAAGTAGCCTGCAACGATATAATTACGATTTATACCACCTCCACCTTGCAATAGATATTTTTTAATATAAATTTTCACTGTTTATCGACTCACCACATCTGCTTGATCCGATTGAAAGGATCTCTGAGATTTATTATTAAGCTGCTGCTGCTGTTGTTGTTGTTGGGGCTGAGTGAGGCATTGGCAGCTCTTAGCATGACCCGCAGGTAAATTCCGGAAATTGCCGTTAATCAAGTTATGAGCATACTGAGAAATGATGTTCTTTCCTGTGTTTGTTTGTTATAACAGAGAACTTTAAGTATTAATATGGGAAGTGACCATAGGTAAAATATTAAAATTTATACTCAATCACCTTCTACATGAGAATTTTTCATGGTATCCCTCCTCTCCTTATCCCTCCGCAAATCGTCACTGGATGTGTGAAAAGTACTCTTCGGCAATACCTCTCGTGGAGCTACATTTGTAGAGTCCTTCCTTACGTGCTCAGACAGTCGACGAATTCTAGTCTTCGATCTGCGAAAAAAATTGTATTTTATCCTACAGAAAAAAAATTACTAATTTTTTTCCTCACATATTTTTACTCTTCCGATGTTTCTCGTCCATCATTGTGTAGAGTTTATTCCTGTATTCATCGACGGAGAGTTGAACGTCATCGCGAAGTGGCGGTATTACACTTGCACCGCGCTCAGGTTCGTAAGCGCGATGATGGAAGCTGGGCGAGAAAAAAGCATGGGTGAAGGCAATTTTATTTCTTAGCATAAAAAATAAATCACTCACTCAGCAACATACGGATGTTCTAGAGCTTCGACTGCTGTTAGCCGGTGATTTGGATTGAACACAATAAGACTATTTATCAGATCTACCGCGCTGTCAGAAAAATTCATAAACAGCTCGTGTAGACTTCGATGAGGTACATTGGGAGTTTTTTCTAGGAGATTTGTTCCGTAACCCGCGCTCACTGACGCTATATCTGAAGAATACCATTGTTATTACTATCTTCTAAGGATTAGAGAAAATTTTGCATTCTGTTGGCAAATTTATCGTTTGAAAAAAAAACCAGTATATTATGAATTAACCTTCTGGTGTGGGTGGTGCTAAAGTAGCCATGATTCGCTCGACTTGATTAATTGTTGAAGATCCAGGGAATAATGGTTTTTCGAGTAGCATTTCTCCAAGAATACACCCCAGTGACCACATATCAATACCTTTTGTGTACCTGAATAAAAAAGCAGAAGAAAATAAATAAATTGCAACGAAAATGTCATGGAAAGGAGGATAGAAGTATGTATTTGACGACAGTGTTACCTTCGCGAAGCAATGAGAATCTCCGGTGCACGGTACCACCTCGTGGCAACGTAGTCCGTCAACGTGGGATCGCTCCCCGTCTCACCATCGCCTTCCCCAATTTGTGTCACGGATCGCGCTAGACCGAAGTCAGCAATTTTGCAGTGACATTGAGCATTGAGGAGGATATTAGAGGGCTGCAAGAGAAGTGAGCATATTTCCAATAAAACATTGTCAAGGTAAATTCCGGACAGATTACCCAAACCATTGTTACTAATTCAGAATCTTATTAAAAAACGGAATGAACTAAAAGATTAACAATGACAAAAAGTGTGGGAATTAGTCGACTAGCCTTGTAACTCTGCTTGTCGTTTCTTACGTATTTACTTATAATGAAACTTTTACCTTTAAGTCACGGTGTATAACATTTCCCGAATGAATATACTTGGTCGCTTTGAAAAGTTGATACATTATGTAAACTTTATGAATGTCCTTGAGGATGTTTCCCCGTTTGATGACATTATGCAGGTCCGTTTCTACAAAAAATAATGTTACAAGTCGATCCCAGTGAATGCTCAATTAAAATTATTTCTCCATGACTTTATACCCATGAACTCGAAAACCAAGTAAATATCTCGATCGTTATTAGCCTTGTGTAGGCCAATGAGTTGAATGATATTCTCGTGATTGGAGAAAGACATGAGAAACATTATCTCTCGGAATGTTCTTTGAGCGTCCGTCTGGTTCCTGAAAGCATCGAAGATCTTCTTCACAGCGACCGTCTCCTTGGATCGTTTATCCACAGCTTTCCATACGATTCCATATGCCTATCACAAATAACAGAATAATTTCAAAATAGAGTAATCCATGCAATATTTTTCAGGTCGATAAAATCCATCAAATTTGATGTGTAGCAATTGAGTCACCGCCAAGACACATGTAAACAACACCAGACTTGCTTGGCACCATTGTTTTATCTATATCTCCAAGCACATTATTGTAAAATACGAGGGTATGATGGATGTGTAAGTGTACGTGTTTTCTCGGATAGAAAGCCTATATTTTTTTCATGTGCTTTATAATTTCAATTTTATTCTTCTCTTATGTATTATTTTGTCAAATTTTTAAATTGCATTTTCGACAAAGTACAGGAAGGCCTTGATTTTGTTGAACATTTATAACTGAGCGGCATGACTAAGGGACATGCAACATTTTCATTTTTAAATAATAATGCCTTATGTTCATCATCACCAATGAAAAATTCTGCCTATTTATAATATCAGTCTCCCCGAATGTTTCATGACATTAACTATTTAAACATCCGTGTTAAAAGAATGTCAATTGAATGATCAATTATAACAGCAATAATTTGTATGTAAGCATCACGTAGTGCTTTAGTCTCTATTGACACAAACCTGCCATAAAAATATAATGAATTCTTGGAATTTACCCCTTTTCCGAGCCGCCGAATGATATTGTAATGCTTGGTAACATGATTGTCAATTTCCGCCAATTTCTCTCCACTGCTCTTCCCGGACATAATTACGATAATAGGAAATCTGTGCTAGAGCATAAATCCAAGCTTCCAGATACGAACTCGATGGCACTTGGACGAATAAATTGATGAATAAAATAGTACGGAAAATTTCAACACGAGATGAAGAAGCGCACACTCTCCACGGTACATTCACATTTCTCGTACACATCCGAATGGTTTGAAAGGCAAAAAAAAAACCACCTTGCTTCCCTCAACATTTGACACACCGGTATATCGGTGTGTTTTTATGGAAGTATGAGGCTGGTTGCTTGGTGACTGTTTTCAACAACATTCAGAACACCAATTGTCGCACGATGAAAAAAATTCAATAAAAATCACCAAAAAAAGAAAAAAATATATCTATAAAACTTAACGTAAACATTGGCATACCAACCAAATTAATTATATGTAGTCAGAGTTTTTTTTCATCGAATATTTATTACCCGTTCGCACACTTTGCCCTCGACCATTAAATTATTACAGGTACTATTGAGCGTCCACACTCCAATAAATTAATAACAAGAATAAAGATTTTGTTTATACATATTTATTAATATTTCTCTCACAATATTTCATAGAATAATCCCATTACCAAAATAAACCTCTTTCACTTTCCAACATTGAAAGTCACTGTTTCTACCTGCAATCAAGTTATCTCTGTTTTTAATGGAATAATAAACAGAAAAAAATGCTTCATGGTCCTGAACGATATCAGGAAACGAAATAAAAATTGGAAGTTTTCAACGAGAAGTGAAAGTACGTATGATACTGCCATAAAATAATATATCAGAATATCAGAATGACACTTGAAGAACAAATTTCACATACTCTTCTTACCTCAAGTACACAATGATAACGTGAGTTGGATGATTCAGTCTACTGAATCATTAACATTATATCGACCATTTCCGCCATGAATTTGTCGATGCCCTATCCTTTATTAAATACTCTCAAGATTTATTATTGAATTCATTTTTATATAAAAAGAAAAGAAAGCCTATATCAAATCGATAACATCTTGGACAATCGTGTGTATATAAAACTCTACTTTCTCGGCTGTTGGATGTGGATGGGCCTGGAAGTATGCATAGGACGATCGTCATGAGTTGGAACTGGTTTTTCGTGGAAATGCTGCACAGCCTCTGGGGGAAAATCAGCGTTACCCCTGGAAGGCGCTCCACTGATCATTACGGTTTTTGGAGGACTAGAAACAAATTAAATTGAAATTTTCTTTTTCAATCAAACGATCGATATTAAATAATGTCTTTGGGAGATAAAAGCATGTGAAGAAAATCCCATGCAGGGTATAATTAAAATGTTATTTACATAGCCAATTAAAATTTCCCCTCTTAATGATCCTCAATGGGCATCCTATTTATTTGAGCTTCAATATTCATTCGTCTCTTACGATAGAAATAAAAACAAAGAAATATTTACCTGCCCAATGGCTTGTTGTCCTCACTGTCCTTGCTCGGCTTCGTCTCACGGTCCTCCTTCGGTACCTTGTGCTGGGTTATTCTCATTCCTCCAGCCTTTACTAAAGCCCAAAATCCATGATTGAGAGAGGAAAAGAGTAATCTAATTATTAAAATGAGCGTAGAGTGTACAAACCTGCTGGCGGGTGGCCAGCCTTGAGTTTACACTCTTCCAAGCTCGACATTTTTTTCAACAGTAAAATTCAATCACTCAACAACAATATGCTACGATAAACGCGTACTCTCACAATCAACAGATATTAGTGTAATGACGCAGTAGGAGGCGAATACGGTGTATCATAACAGCCGCCAATTGCTTTTCGGTGTCTAAACTTTCAACCAAAACACTGGATTATCGATCGGTCATGTATACTCTCATTCACAGAATTAAAGTCACGTGGTTATGACGCCATGTCACTTCCGTTGAGAGCCTCGTACCTCGTACTCAAACTGTACATAACGTCGTGGCATATTGGCTTTGGTTGTGACGTATTGAGAAAATAATTTACAATGCCAAAATACAGAATTAGTTTTCTAGGATTTCTCTGCACATTCGCTGCTGTTAGTGCCGGTGGGCCCACCCTGGTGCTCCTCGATAATCTTGCTATTAAGGAAACACACTCCATCTTCTTCAAATGGCTTCAAGGTATTGAAATATTTATCTTTCCCAACTTAACCTCTCCCACTGTGTAATAGGAGTTTTTGGGGATAATTATTATTGTGTTATTATTTAATAGTGACGAAAAAAATATCCATTTAATTGATTAATTAATCTACATTATTTTATTTTTCTTTTTGTTATTTTAACTTGTCATATTTCAGATCGCGATTACACTCTGACCTTCAAACTGGCAGATGACGCTAACTTGGTGCTCTCCAAATACGGCGAATTTCTGTACAAACATCTGATAATATTCGCACCATCAGTGGAAGAGTTTGGTGGAGCTCTGAATGTCGACACTGTAACAGATTTCATTGACGGAGGTGGCAATGTTCTAGTGGCGGGATCTTCTCAATCTGGAGATGTTCTGCGAGAGCTAGCTTCGGAAAATGGCTTTGAAGTCGATGAAGAAGGAGCAACAGTTATCGATCACCTCAATTACGATGTCAGTGACAGTGGTCACCACACAACGATCGTCGCAGACGCTGAGAATCTCATCAACGCCCCAGTCATCGTGGGGAGCAAAGATGTTGCTCCACTTCTTTACCAGGGAACTGGACTCATTGCTGATCCGGAGAATCCGCTAGTGCTCCGATTACTCACTGCTTCGAGCTCGGCCTACTCTTACAACTCTGATCAGCCTGTTAAAGAGTATCCTCACGCTGTAGGGAAAAACACTTTGTTGATTGCTGCATTGCAAGCAAGGAACAATGCTCGCGTACTTTTCTCGGGGTCTCTATTCTTCTTTAGTGACGAGGCCTTTACTAGCTCTGTTCAGAAAGCTCAAGGTAAAATTTAACTCGTGTGACATTCATATTTTTAATGCATTTATTAAATAACTTTTTGAAAGAGCTCGTTTAATTTGTATTTATTTTTTATTCAAAGCATGATGATGGTAAAATCATTACCAAGACGGTACAGTTAAGATAATTAGGCAATGTGTCTTATCCTTGGCATTAAATGAATTGTCATTGATTTCAGGTGGAAAAAAATACGAAAAATCAGGAAATGAAGCAGTAGCAAAAGCCATGACTCAATGGGTATTCAAAGAGAACGGTGTGATTCGTGTTTCCTCAGTAGATCATTACAGGATTGGTGAAGACAAGCCTCCAGCTGCCTATACAATCATGGAGGACGTCATTTACTCAATCACAGTTGAGAAACTCTCAGGTGATAAGTGGGTACCGTACGAAGCCAACGATCTACAACTCGAGTTTGTACGAATTGATCCATTCGTCAGGATGACGATGACACCCTCTGGTTATGGGAAGTACGAGGCACGATTCAAAATACCCGATGTCTACGGAGTTTATCAATTCAAGGTCGATTACAAGAGAATTGGCCTCACCCATTTGTACAGCACTACGCAAGTATCTGTACGACCTCTACAGCATACACAGTACGAACGTTTCATTCCAAGTGCATATCCATATTATGCTAGTGCCTTCTCCATGATGGCAGGCGTTTTTATTTTCTCTCTAGTATTTCTTCATTATAAAGACCCTCAAGTCAAACCCAAAGCCGAATGAAGGGATTAATTTTATACGTGTAGGAAGCATTGGAGGGAGAAAATGACAGGAGTA
The DNA here is from genome assembly GCF_034640455.1 of Diachasmimorpha longicaudata. Lineage (NCBI taxonomy): Eukaryota > Metazoa > Arthropoda > Insecta > Hymenoptera > Braconidae > Diachasmimorpha > Diachasmimorpha longicaudata. The sequence goes on along the minus strand of NC_087228.1, from coordinate 11,305,004 downwards.
ATGTGGTACTTTTGATTCTTAAAGGATTACCTTTCAAAACTTATTTGTTTTTTTTTTCCTATTATATAATTAATCTGAAATTATATGAGTTGATATTTGGAGTCTTTTATGAGTACGCATAATATTATATCAGATAGAAAAAAATATGGTGAATGTAAAAATGCAAAAAAAATCAATATAAGATTTGAAGGATAATTCACTTGGGCCTTACATATATATTTATAATTTAAATATTTGAATTGATATGATAAGTCCGTTCCCCTCGTTTGAGAATATTGAATGAAAAGTCCACTTTACTCCACTCAATCCGACTAAATACTAAAAAAAACGTGATACATTGTAATACATTGTCAAAAGAATGAGTTTATCACTTCAGTCTGTTTTTAATCTCTTCGCATAAACACAGTTCTCTATAAACAACTGGTTTTCATTTTTTTCCTATCTAATCTCTCCCAAAATATATACTTCCAGTATAAACAATTACAAAAATATTTCACGCAAATCTCAACATGAATTCTCTATAATTGAAGTTTGTGCAAATGTCCAGATTATTACTGGATCCAGCAATGCTTAGGATTTTCTGGGGAGTCTCACGATAGACAATACTGTAGACTGTATTGCTTGAGGTAGGTACCTTTGCAAGAATATCGGTTTGATAGCTGAGGTGATAAACGTGGGGCATTGCCCCTCCGGCGATTATTCGCTCTTCATAAATAGTGGCGACATGAATTCCTTCATCTGGAAGTTCGAAGATAGTCGCTGGTTCCATTGTTCTAAGGTGCCACAATGATAAACGTGGGCCACCCCCACACACCTAAAAAAATATGTCAAATAAATGACATATTTTTATCCATTTATTGAATACAAGAAATATCCGGAAAAATTTATAATTACCAGCCAATCTTCCGTAAAGTCAACTGCTCCTATCCATTTTCCCAATGTCGGTCTTGCTATTTTTTCAAATAGATATGGTTGGATGACATTTGTATTTTCATTTTTACGTAAATCCCAGACTCTCACTGAACCATCTTCACTCGTTGACACGAGTTGATTATTCCTAGGAATTTATTCGCATTAATTTATTCCTAAAGAAAACATCAAGCCTACGATTTGTAAGGACTTACAATAGGGCTAAGTTGTGAATATAATCGGTGTGTCCTTCGAATTTCCTGAGAATTTTCCCATGCTCCATATCAACAGCGTAAATTTTGTTATCACCGCAGCCAGCATAGAGTATATGATTTGGTTTTGAATAGGCCATATAATTAACATCAGGTTTCTCTGAAGTATCCCTGGAAGAAGTAAATGGCATTTAATCTACCGTTGTCTCTTAGAGACCAATGTAACCAATCGTCACCTGTCCACTGGCATTTGGACGGTCCATGACACTTTAATTTTCGATGCCTTATCCGATGTCAAAGTCTTCCAGTCCCAACCACTAATCTCACCGGCTGTGCCGGTTACTAAAAAATTGTCTGTTGTCACCATACTTTCGACGTGATGATCAGTATATGCTGGGATTTTGTACATGGGTCCTTGGAGATCATTGTCGTTCTCTTTAGTGGGTCCTAGGGCCTTTGGGATACTTAAAAAAAATTGACAATTAAACTGAATTTCTTTTCTGTTGGTCCGAAAAGGATCATTCTGAATACTTACTCAAATACCGAGATATCACCATAAATGTTGCTGCATATCAAAAATTTACCATTTGGCGAGAATGTCTGAGCTAATACTGTATTATACAGCAGTTTTTGTTTTTCGATGTTATCTTGCATTGTTGAAATATTTTTATTTTACAAGTAAGAACACGGAAGCATTAATCCAAACAATCCTTTGCCTAAACGTAAATAAACAACGCGATTTAAAGGTTATGTATGCGGCATCCAGATGGCACTGTCAATTCCCCATAAAAACTCGCAAAATTTCAAATAACTGTTTAGAAAGAATGTTTAACTGAATATTTGTATGTAGACAGCTGATAGGTGATTGTTTTTCTCCAAATAAAAGTTTATCGTTTGTACTGAGTGCAAAATGTTTCGTTAGTTTCGCATTTACTTCTCAACTGTGGTCTAGTAGAACTGCCTGTCTCCAAGGTGAGTTAGACTGATAATTCCCTAGAAAAGTGTCCAATGGCACGTCGATTTTTTCCCCCAGAACGATTCGAATTTCGACGCTGTCCACAGCCGTTAGCATTTCACGAAAACGTATGCCTCATAACAATAAGTTCAACATCAGCTGCCCTCCAACTTGAACAATTTCCCTTGTTATCTTCAAACAAGCGTTGAATATAATTTTATAAAAGTGCGCAAAGTAAAGGATTTAAGGTGACGAAAAAACACAGTAAGAATTTTTTTTCAATTTTCGTAATCAGTTGAAACTGAACAATTGACTTCTGACATCAGTTGGCAGAAAGACTCCTCAGTGTGAGACTGTCAATTCATCAGGTACGTCAATGAAAATTATATGGGCCTGAAATTGAGAAGTTCCTGACGGGACTAGGACATTTTTTTATGGCGTTACATTTATTTTTTATTCTAATATTTATCATTTATCCTTCACAGAGGTGATTGGTGTTGACAATTATGACCCCATCGAGAAAACATAAGTAGAAGTTCAGAATAATAATTTACACCCACGTCGCTAATTCAAAGGAGACAGAAGTCCGTGGCATTCTTGAGTGAAAAGAGCTCGCAGTAAGATGGAAAGTAATCTGAAATTTAATTCCCCCTACTCAGCCGATGCCCCCATGTGGTCAGATTTCGGTTCAAGTCCAAATGTCTCATCAGAGTACTTTGAGGTGCTCCACCCGGAGAACGAGACCCCATTTATAGAATTACCCGAGAAAATGCGACTGAATCGGTCTGACATCGACAGCTCGTCAGTTGTTACCATGCAGACAGGGTTCTTACTTCCTCCGGGCTCATCTCAGTCCAACTCAACGTTTATGGACGCCATCGACACAATAAATATGACTCCTGTCAAGGTAATTTCTCCAAAAGGAAAAAGTGGTCAGCCTAAGGTTGTCAAAGAGACAACAGTGGAAGATATTATGAACAACGTCATAGAGATTGCTTCGACAGTAACAAAACAAACACGTAGAGTTGGAAATTTGAATAAAACCCCCGGGGCACCCTCGCAGAAAACCCCAGAAAAATCTAAACGTATCACCCGTTCGATGCACCTGACAGAAGGAGTGAAGACTGAAACCTCATTGGCCCAAAATTCTGGATCAACTACTCGCCGAAGTGTGGCTGCTCAGAAGCTTTCGACTTCAACAAAGACAATCGAAGTTGTCGATTCATCTGTTAAAAATGAGGCTCGAGTTCCTCCTTCCAAAATCATAAGAACCCCCATTTTCAACTACAAGAAAACTCCTGTAATTGAAAGTCTTGAAGACATGAATGAGCTTGCCTCCACTAGACTTTCAACTCAACAGGTGGATACACATAAAACTTTAAAACCAGGGGTAAACGATAATGCTGCTCAGCAACAGCAGCAGCATATGAAAGATTGCAGCAAAATGACGACTTCAACTCTTGCCCCGAATCCTTCATTAACCGTGAGCATGAGTAAATTAAGGAAATCCGTATTAGCAAGCAACAATTCTAAACAGCAGATACCAGCTTCAACTGTCCTTAAACAAGTCCAGCCTCAGGAGGTGCCTCCCACAGTCCCATATCAGTCATCAGAGACAGGGCACCCGGAGGAAGATAACGACGAACATTACGAGGAGATCGAACAAGAGGGTTTCGAATCAGTTGGGCATTCTGATTATTACCCGGTCCATCGACGTCGAGTCATCGAAAAACGGAGGATGCGTGGCACGCAGCCTTCAGTCCTAACGAGCCACGCCAGAAGACGAAGCAGCATCATAAAGACTCATCGTACATCCAATCAATACGTGAGCCTCGCAGAGGCGATAAAGAAGTTTGAAAAAGGCACCCCGACTCGTTTCCACAGCGTGAGAGCCAAGGATTTAAAAGCGAAACCTCTGCAGGTGGTCAAACAGCAGGCATTGAAGACAACGATCCCTGTATCTCCAGCCCTGATGTCTAAGAATCGTGTTAGACGTCATGTCGTCCTGAGTCAAGCAGAACTAGAGGAGATTGAGTTACAGAAGATGAAGCAACATCAGATCCGTGCCAAGCCAGCCCCCACGAACATTCTCAAAGCGCCCCAGCCTCTGAAGAGCGTTCCAAAGAAGCCATTGACAGCCCAGAAGCCATTCCATTTGACCAAGCCCCAGAATTCAGCTCCAGCTAAACAAGGATCAACATCATCCCTATCGTCGGTGGCATCTGGACACCATGTTCAATTGAAAAAACCAGTGAAGAACATTGTACCAACTATAGTGAACTCTGACGGTGGTGTCACAATCGCAGAGACTCAAATAATACATTTTGGTATTCCTATTAGTGAAAAGAGTCAGGTAATTGGCTCAGCCAAGAAAAAGACCACTCGACCTTTGCCCTTCAATTTCGAGGCGCGCAACAAGCTGTTCACCACCAAGGAAGAAGAAAAGTTAAAAAAACTGCAGAGTAAGGAGGGGGAGAAAGTCAAAGTAGAGTTCCGCGCCAGACCAATGCCATTGACTACCAAAAAATATCCCCTTCAGCCGTCAAAGCAAGGGAAAGGGCAGGCTCAGAATCACACAGATGATGGACAAGACAAACACAAGGTGAAAATAAATCCGTTCAGCTTCGAAGCGAGAGACAAAGGGTTGATGAAGAAGAAGGAACAGCTTCAGAAGAAAATTGAAGAGGAGGAAAAGAAGGCACGGACATTCCACGCTAATCCAGCACCTCATTTCAAGCCTGTTCAGGTGAGAGGAAGATCGAGAGAGAATCACAAAATCGACAACAATAATCCTGGAACAATACGCATTAGATCAGCTGAAAGTCGCCAGACTGATGTGAAATTACAACCTCGGGGACGTTCTGTGGAGAATCTCAGAACACGGCCTCATGACAAGTCAAAGCACACTGAGAAGGTTCTAGGGTCTAAAAGCATGCTTCAAATACCCACTCCAACATATCAATTGTCCGGTGAGACAGATAATAATCAGGAAAACAGATCGCCCAATTGTCAGGCAGCGGTGTCCAGGGGAAAAATCCTCACTAAACCCAATATGCCTGTGCTCAAGCCAAAGCTGAAGAGTCTCCCTGCGGAGCTGCACAGCGACAAACGTGCCAGAATGCGCAAGGATTTTGATGACCAACTCAAGATGAAAGCCGCCTTAAAGGAAGAGAAGAGGAGGCGAGAGCAGGAAGAGCGATTGGCCAGAGAGCAACGGGAGATTAAGGAACTGCGGAAAAAGGCAGAGACGAAGGCTAGACCAATGCCAGTCTACAAACCAATGACTCTTATCAAATCAACCAAACAACTCACTACTCCAGAAAGTCCAGCGTGGGCCAAATCAAAGCATTGATTGATTATATATGTTATGTTTTTATTATGATATCCAAATTATTGATTAGTTTTTTTTTATTCATGTATCGCATGCCTCTGCTCGAGGGAATTTTCGTTCATACAGACGTGTAGATTGTGTTGAGGTCGTTTAATAATTGTATGAAAAATTGTTTGGAATATGAAAAATTTTGTCATCGGTTTAGTAAAAGGATGTCTGAAGGAGAGGAAGGGTTTGAATAAACATTTTCGAGGATAAAGAGGAACATTACATTGGGCAATTTATTTTGTTATTTGTATGAAAAGCATTAAACCAGTATTTCTTAGGGCCACCTTTTTGTTTCAATAATAAATAGAAATTATTCAACCTAAATTATACAAATTGATTCTCTGCCAATTGTTGTCGAATAAATGAAATGATTGCTTTCGTTAATATTAAACCTTATTACCCTCCCTTTCCCCTTTTTCCTTTTAGAAATTTCGGTTATGGCAATTGTTTTCATCTCCAGCATCATTCTATTATTCTTTCCTTTCTAATGTGATTTGATTATGATTAATTTATTATGCCACATCTAAACAGTTCTTTCAATTACAGAAAAAAAAAACAAATAAAAAATATAATGACTATACTTTTGACAGATGTGTTGACAGTGCTCATTGGTGTTATTCAAAATAGGCCTATTTTACAATAAATATTAAATTCCATTGCACATTTAAAATGATTTCTCGTACAAAATACTGATCATAATATAATATCATTTGTACTGGTTGTCGTATAAGTACATAACATTCAATCGCGTCATTGTTGCAGAACGATCAGTAAAGAACCAATGTTTATCTTTTCTAGTGCAGTTGTTTTTAAAATTGTTGAAAAAAAAGATCTCCATCAAGTTTGTTTTTTTTTTTCTAATTCATTATATATCAACAGTTGAAAAAGTGCTAGCCGAACTAATCATATAAAATTGTAAAGAACTTGGTAGTGAAATTCAGTCGGTGTTCGATTTTTTATGTGTGTATTTTTTAATTGACACTATTGGCTTCAGTGGCTGGAATACTCTCAATTCACGATAAAAAATCTAATCGTTCTAAAGAAAACAGCAGCATCCCACTGGTGCCGTTAAAGAATGCATGAAAAAACCCTTACGATGTGGTGGTTAATAGTTTGGACGATGCCAGAGTATGATATTAATGTACAAATGAATGAAAATCAAATAAATACATCTAATGGTATCTTCTGGTCCAAGTTAGTAGACCATAATTTTTTCGTGTTTCGTTTTCATTCTCATTATGATTTATCATCTATCACCTTAATTGATGCGGTTGGTTGTGGCATATGAAAACTAAAAGTCTTATCCTTTATTCTTAATAGAACTGTCACGTCAGAGCTCCTTCAACAGAGCAGACTTGGCGTTTTTCAATTTATCCAGACGTCGCTGGAGGTGAGAATTTGCTGTCTCTAATTCCTCAACACGACCCTGTGATTCCCTTACCTGGAAAATATTATTTCAAGTAAGAGGATGAACAAGTGTTTGACAGTGAGACAAAATATTAATTTCCGTCGAATGAATTTGCTCACTTCTCTTTGCAGTTTGCGCTTTTCAACCTTGAGCTCGTCCTCTGCTTTCTCTGAGGTTTCGGCCGCTGATTTGTAACGAATAACTTGACTCTCTAGCCTTGCCACTGTTGCTTGCAACGTGGACATGTCTTGCTCTGCTTTCTGCAGTTTGAATTTGTAATCAGCGAGTAGTTTATTGGCTTCGCGTTGGACATCCTCAGAATCGGCTAGACCTTGAGGGCGAATCATTAAGGATTTGTTTACATTTGAATTATCAATCGGAGGATAAGTTAGATGGAATAAAAACTTTCTATTAAACATGATACCGCCAATGGTAATAGTAAACTCACCTAATATCGACCCGGAGGATCTTTCCGATCTGTTTCGACTCTTTGCCTCCTCCAAGTCTAATCTTAAATGTCTTATTTCATCCTGTAATTCCTTCTTCTCGGATGCGAACTTTCTCAATCGAACATCTGAAAAAAGAATTATTTTTTCAACAAATAATTCACTAAATGAATTCATCTATTGAAAGAGCAACATTGAATAATGATTTTTCTCGTACCTAAGGAACCCTCCCCAGCATTTTGCAGCAACTCAGCAGCCTCCGTACTGACTAGCACTCGCTTCCTGTTGATTCCATTCATCCCACCTGTCTCCTCTCCCTCGCTCCCCTCATCCTCAACTATAACTAGCCCATTATCCTGTATAAGTGTATCCCTCTCCAACAACTGAGCCCTGCAGAGCTCCAATTCCTCTTTTAACCGTTGATTAACACGTTTTAGCTGTTCAGACTCCCTATTTTTTTCTCTGAGCTCACGCCGCAAAGTCGCCGATGATTCCTCCAACTCTTCTAATTTGTCTTTCAACAGCTCAACTTGATAAGAGTATGAAGATTTTTCATTATCAAGTTGAGCATTCGCAATCATGGCTTTTCTGAACTTCTCCTCAAACTCTTTTAACTCTAGTCTTATGTCTCGGTTGAGACCTGCGTCCTCCAGGGAGTCCTCGGAGGATCTTCGACTTGATTGAAAATTGTTTGAATTTGTGAGGAGACGTGATGTCCTGATTGGATCTGGCGTGACCCTCATAGTTCTTCCATCGGAAGTGCACATGTCATAGACCCTATCAGCATTCTCCTCAGCCTCTTTCTGCTGTCTTTCCAACTCTCTCATTCGAATTTCTCTAGCTTCTGCTCTCGCTTGCCTTCTCGCCGCCAATCGCGCCTCTGCCTGTAAAAGCCAGCAAAATAATCCTCTAAGTAATAGCTAAAGAGTCCATTCCTTCCGTCGACACAATACCCTGCATTCATCAACACTTGATCGAATACAAGTTGAGCCTGAAATTTATTTCGATCACGTCCACCTGGTAACTGTAATCATTCCCCAGTCACATACTGATGGGTTTGTCCTTTTTTTTATTACAATTTCCCACGATAATTTAACCTCAGAGTCAAATTGCAAATCTTGGCATATTAAATAAAGAGAGATTTGTTAATTCCTACTGAACAGTGACTGTACCTCCTTGGCTATTTGGTCGAGAGCCTGATCCTCGGCCGAATGTCTGGTGGCGGTACGCCTCCGTCCCGCAACCGTGGACTCCATTATGTCCTTATTATACCTTA